>NC_056743.1:783623386-783800886 GCF_019279795.1 Protopterus annectens
ATATGGTCTCAGCCATATGCGCTTCGAACTTTTAAAAGTTGGATCAACTGAAGGGAACCCATATATTTTATTTCATATATATATATATATATATATATATATATATATATATATATATATATATATATCTATATAGGTTCATAGTTGTGTACTAGGCTAATGGCCCTGGAGCCTTTACAAGCCTATCCCATAGGATTACTCTGGCATTGTGCCACCCGACCTTAGTGCCTCTGTCGAATAGAGCCACTGGAGTGAACCCCGGGGTGAATTTTCTATTTCCCATCCACTCATCAATATTTCTCTTGAAGAGGGCCAGTGAGGTGGGTAGATGACGTTTTAACCCCGCTGATTCACCCCGACCTATTTGACCCCAGACAGTTGGACCTGAAGAAAACATTACAAAAAAAAAAAGACATTTACTACGTTAAAAAAAAAAAAAAAAAACAATCAATGTTCTACTACGAACTATAGAAGTAATAATTACAGCTCCTTCAGTTCAAGAAGTTGCTATACCACCCTTCATGCAAACCTCTAATGGACCTTCATATTTTTAACTGTCTGCATGCCATCTCCAGTTCTTAATGTAGGTAGCAACCATTTCTACTTAAAGTCATCAGGATTCTCAGATCATCATGGAATTTGTTCACCAGGAAAACCTGCAAGGAAAATTAAATGCATTTCACTGTATGGGCATGGAACAGAACCAACACCAAAAGTTAACTCTTCTGTTGACTGTGTTGGAGCATCATATGCTTGTTTGACAAAGGACTCTGATACTCCTCTAACAGGGTACATGAAACTGCCATATCAGAGTTTGCCAGGAATTCAGTCAAGACTTCTTGCTTCCCTAAATGTTAGCAAAGCGTTCATCAAGGGTACATGACATTTTCATCTCACTGCCACCGGACGATTCGATAAAAATAATTTAATACGACTGACACCATGGGTACATCTCAAAACAATGTGTGCGTTTAAAAAAAAAAAATGAATATGTTAAAACATAACACTAGTTATTAACTGTTAAAAGTTTTTGTTATATTTATACTAACCAATGTAATGATTACATGAAAAAAAAATAAATAAATAAAAATAAAATATATTTACAATGAAAAATTATCAGTGTATTTAATGAATAATTGATTAAATAATAACATAATGAAAGTACTTACTAGAATATATTTAGGGACAAACAGTCCACTAAAAAAATCACATATACAATACATATAAATTTATACCTAAAATTGTATAGAAATGCATTGGGGTCGAACCGTCTGGGGGCGAACAGTCCTGCTTCCCAGTGAGGTGCTCCGCTTGACATGTATGGGAAGTCTATCCCAAAGCATGGGCAGTCTCTGGGTTATGAACCTGCCCCTCCAGTATGTTCTGTTGCTTGGGGTACTGAGGTTGAGATCTCTAGAGCGTGTGGTGAGGAGGAATTGGGATTTCTTTAGATGTAGCATTTCTAACAGAGCTGGGTCAGACATGGCTTTGTTAAGTCAAGCAGAGATTGCCTCTAAGTACGCGATATGAGACAGAGAATAGTTGGGAGTTTTTTTTTTTTTTGAGTCTGTCCATATAGGACAAGTGTTCAAGGTCTAGGATCCTCTTTGCAAAGTACTTTTGCGGCCTCTCCAGTTGTTTCAGGTGTCTAGTGAGGTACATGCCAAATGGGGCATTGCACTCTATGACTGGCCTAATGAGGGAAGAGTAGAGGGAGACGATGACGTGTTTCTTCCTGGATGCAAAACCCATAGTTACTTTCTGACCACAGTGTCAATGTGGTGGTCAAAAGAGAGGCTGCTGTCAGCCTGTGTTCCCAGATCTCTTATAATGCCTTCTGTGTTCAGTGGACTGCCATCAATCTGGTAATTCAAGGGAACCGGGTTTTTCCCAAGGGGGCTAATGACACATCTTTTGGCATTGAGCTTAGGGACATGGTTCTAACACCAGTCATTGGTGTCATTGAGGCCTTTCTGTAGGATGTCAACATCACTTGGGGAGTTAATAATAGCTCCCAACTTGCAATCATATGCAAACTTTGTCAGCCAGAGTCCTCGTGTTAGCCTGGACCTCAGAGAAGTAGATACCAAACAGAAGAGGACCCAGGACCGAACCATGTGGGACTCCCACTTGTGACTGGTTGGCAGTCTGACTTGGAGTCAGCTATTTTCACACTGTGGGTTCTATCTGTGAGCCAGTTTGCAGCCCACCTAGTGATAAAGGGGTTGATGACTAGCTTAGTGAGTTTTTCTATGATTCCTGAGTGGGGAATGGTATCAAAGGCCTTGGCCAGATCAAGGCAGGCTGTATGAACCACCTTACCTTCATCCACAGCTCTGGTGACTGACTCAAAGAAGTCAACCAAGTTGAGCAGGCATGATCTACCCTTCACAAAACCAAATTGTGTAAGATCCAGAGTTTGGAGATTCCTTATATCCTTGTTTTTTAGGTCCATGATGATGTGTTCCATAGCATTGCATATCAGACTCATCAGGCTAATTGGGAGATAATTCCCGGGGTCTGTATTTGCTCCTCCTTTGTGGAGAGGGATGACTTTAGCAGTGCGCCATTCAGTAGGGATAAAGCCTGAGGTGATGCTGTGACTGAAAAGGGCACACAGATGAGGTGCCATTTCACTCTGTAGTTCATGTAGAACACAGAGAGGGATATTGTCAGCTCCCATAGAAGCTGTATTCTTGGCCTTGGACAGTGCTGTTGTAACCTGTGCAGCAGTAATACTGGGTGGCTGGCAAACTACTGGTATTGTGACTGGTCCTTTGGGGGGGTAAAAGTTAGCACTGAATCTGTCGGCCAGTATATTGGCAATATCTGTTGGCGCGGTATAGGAGGTACCATTGTGCAGTAGCTCAGAGCAAATCTGGGTATTGCCGTGGAGATTCTTTGTATAACTACAGATGGCTTTGTGGTTGTCTTTACTATCTGCTGCAATTCTGTTTTCATAACTAGCTTTAGAGGATCTGAAGAGGGATCGCAACATTTTGCTGAGACTGATAAGGGAGTTTTTCCAGTCTTAGGACTTCGCCTTATTCAGCATCAGATTCCTCCTTCTGTTGTAAAGTTTGTTTATGGCAGGGGACCATCAGATTGGCTTCCTTTTTTTTTTTTTATTTTTTATTTATATATATATTTTTTTTTTTGAGGTGAGCATCTTAGTTCTATTGGGTATGGCAAGATCCACGCATTTGTGTACATGTTCGTACAGTGCACTGGTGTATGACTCGGCGGTCATGCACCTATTCTCCATTTGCATGGGTGCCGTGAAGTTAGCCACCTCTGTTTTTAGGAGACCAAAGTTAGCTTTGGAGAAGTTTTTTTTTTGGTGGTTACCTTTGTTGGGGTAGTAGGAGGGATGTGGATTTCGAAGGTGGTTAGTTTGTGGTTGGATCTAACCAGGGAGGAGTTGTCTACTGGTGTAAAACAACGGTTGCCCATGTTAGCAATGACCAAGGGTCAAGGATTTGCTACTTCTACTGGGGGTAAGAACGAGCTGGTCCAGAGCATTGGAAATTAATGAATTCCAGAAAGCACTGGGCAAGTGCATTGGTACATGAGTAGCTTCCTCAGTTAATGGAGGAGTAGTTGAAGTCGCCCAGTATGAGTGTGTTAGGTTGAACCCCAATACTCTCCAGGGTGCTTAGGAACGTGGAGTGCGAGTATTGGGACATGGTTGGGGACCTATACCAGGCTACGACCTAAATCTCGGTCTTACCGAGTACTAGCTGCACCTGAAGTATCTCAGATGCGTTATGTTGGGCTACCAGGCTGGAGGTTTGAGCATCCTTTATGAATATGGATTTGAAGGGATATTTTAGAGCTACACAGTTAAGGCTTTTATACATAACATATGCAGAAAGCCACAATTCAAAGTGGGAAGAGATGATGAAGCAGGGGGGTAGTTCAAGAAATAAGGAAAAAAATAGGATTTTGGATGCAGATCCTTACAGAGATTAACAGTCATACAGAATATTTTTTTGGTGACTTCTTCGAAACAGTCACCAAAGCCATAGATGAAGGGAAGGTAGTCCACACAGCCTATCTGGACCTTGCAAAGGCATCTGACACAATACCCCACTCGGGCATCATAGATAAGCTATCCAGCTTAAATATAAACCCCTATGTCACAAGAGGCATCTGACAATACCCCACTCGGGCATCATAGATAAGCTCTCCAGCTTAAATATAAACCCCTATGTCACAAGATGGGTCGCAAACTGGCTCAAAGACAGAACCCACAGAGTGAGAGTTGCTGGAGCCATGTCAGACTCAAAACCGGTCACAAGTGGCATCCCACAGAGTTCTGTCCTGGGACCACTCTTGTTCGGTATATACTTTTCCGAGGTACAGGCAAACGTGGGAGGACTATGGCTCATCAAGTTCGCAGACGACTGCAAACTGGGCGCCATAATCAACTCTCCAGCTGACACAAACATCCTTCAAAAAGGTCTCACAGAGACAGATAACTGGTGCCAGCGCCATGGTTTAAAGCTAAATGCCAAAAAATATATAGTCATACCCTTTGGCAAAAACAATGTGCCCACAAATTACCACATAGGCGGAAACCCATTAAGTACAGAGAATGTTATTAGGGACCTGGGGACCCAAGTTGATAGCAATCTCTCCTTTGAAAACCACAATGCCAAAGTGGTTAGAAAGACCTTCTACATAGCCCACCTCATCACGAAGGGTTTCACATCTAGATCAAGAGAGGTAATCGTGCCCCTTTATTCATCCCTCATCAGGCCCATCATAGAATACAATGCCCCTTTTGGGATGTACCTTACCTGACACCTGCAGCAATTAGAAAGACCCCAAAAGTATCTCACCAAGAGGATCAAGGGTCTCAAACAGATGCCATATGCTGCTCGGTTAAAAACTCCAGCTCTACTCAGTTGCATACCGCCTACTTCGAGGCGATCTATGCCTGACATACAAAGCTATGTCAAATCCAGAATTAATGGACATGCTCCACCTCAGTAAATCTAAATCCCTTAGAGCCACACGCTCGAGGGACTTGAACCTCAGCACATAAATAAATAGAACTTGCTGGAGGGACAGGTTCATAACCCAGAGGCTCCCTTCGCTCTGGAATAGAATTCCAGTTCATGTGAGGCAGAGCACTTCACTGAATCTCTTCAAGAAGAATCTCGATAGGTGGATGGGGGATCGTAGGTTTGTCCCAGGGATTACTCCCGTGCCACTATTAGACAGAGGCACAGTAAACTAAACCTTAAAAAGGGCACAGTATACTCAAATCAAGGGGTGGCGTAAGCCATACAGAATCGGGCTAGGCTTATAATTGCCCCAGGGCAGATAGCCTAGTATGAACCTATGAACCTATATAATATTCATAAAGTAGCAGAAAGTATACTAAGAACTAAGCCAACATGGGAATGGAGGACAGAGATTATGGCGGTAGGGATGACTGCAATTAGGGGGTACGGAGAATAGGCAAGAGGGAGTTGTAATTTACTGGAGGAAGATGGCAAAGGAACCAAAGTATTGGGAACAAATAATTAGGGACGGAAAGGTTAGAGAATGGAAGATGCCAAGACATTTGGACTACAAGCTAGAAACTAACTTCCCTATCAGGGACTGACATCAGAGTATAGACATAGAAAGGAATAGTTAACCTTAAATTAAAGGCCAGCACTGGTAGAGTTTTTAATTGAATCTAGAACAGAAGCAGATATTAAAAAATGGATAATTAGTAAGGCACATAAAATATTGCACAATAGCTACAGTTATCAATCAGAAGACATTAGAAAAGATTGGAGAGAGAGAGAGATGAGATATGCAATTCACAAAGAAACAATGGGAGGGCAGTACGTCTCCCGAATATGCAACAAAATTTAGAAGATTTACCATTTTTGCTTGAATGTGTTTGCATAGATATTTTACAGATGACTCCAGAGAACTTTTCCTCAGGAAGATGGCGAATGTTGAGGTGTAACACGGAAGGAGGAGGTACCTGGGAGCGTATGTTCTCAGAGTGTAATGAGCTGGCATACTAAACATTCCCTACACAGTACTTCAGGAATACTGGGCAAGCAAATGAGTGCAACTAAGGAAATGACGTTTGAGTTGGGGTACAGCATCTCAACTACCTAGACATTGTAAGACCTACTTAAGTTTAATTCTGGTGGTTGCCAAAGAAGCAATTAATACAAAATAGAAATCAAAATCGAAACTGACTATACTTGAAGTAGTGAATATTTTAACAGAGATAAAAGAAAAGGAAGTGAGATCTCTAGAAAATAGGGAGTAAATTACATAGAAAAAAATGGAAATTGTGGGAACAATACATGCAAAAGAACGTTATAAAGGAAGAATGCTGTTTAAGAAAGGCAGGAATTGAATACTTTATGTAATGTTGCTTTAACTATATAACATTTGCAAATGTGAACTTAATGCTGTTTGAATGCTTTTATGTAAATTTTATGTAAATATACATCTGCCTACATCACAAGTGATAATTCAATACAGGTGTTTAAAAAAATTAGGGGTGCACCATCAATGTGGTAGTCCCTGGGGTAGATGACTTCCCAAAAATAATGCATTTTTTGGCATTTAGTTTCAGCCCATGATTTTGGCACCAATTATTTATTTGTTATGGAAACGGTCTTCACAAGCTTTCTATACTTGTGATCAAAAAAACAGAGGTGTGGGGGTAGAATTCTGCATTAGCACCCTTGTTGGTGAAGTCATCACAATTTAGCAAACTTTTCTGCACAAGGCAGATTCAGTTACCACTAAGCCAGCAGGACAAAGATAATCAGTTATAAAAGAGGAAGCCAATTTTGCACTAACTAATGAAACAGGTTTTTCAACTAAATACAAATGAACTTTCACAGGAGGTTTCATGCTGGTGCAATTTACCTTAGACCATGGTGAAAAAAAATGAACTCCCTTTATGACTTTTTTAACTAACTCATTGTAATGACAGATGGTTTTGATGCAGAAGGTGCTGGAGCTTGAGTGTTTTAAAATGAGACTGAAGACTTTCGCATTTAAAAAAAAATGAAGTTAACCTCACATCACAAACATATGTAGAATTCAATAATTTGGTGTCATTTGTTTCATGTTTATGTATTTTGAGGCTGCAAGGATTGCTTCAGTAAACTGAGATGAAGTTTCTCATTCTCATGCCTCAAAGTGATTGAAGAAAACTACAAATACACATGCTGCATATCTTACAAAGATGCAGACTTCACATAGAAAAAGATGGTATCTAATACGTTTGTACTTGAACAGAACTCTTCCCTCCCACATTGGGACATACCTCTCAACTTCGCAGAATGTCCAGATTTTTGGCTATTTTTTGGTCTGTTCCTCATAACATATATGGGTTTTCTGGCAAATCACTGGGATCATATGAAAACTGAAGTCACTAAATAAGGGCATACGTTTGAGTTTCACATTTCAAATCTTTCAGAAAATTTATGTTAAGTCAACCCTGTTACTCTAGCAACTTTCTAAATTCGTAAGAGCAACATTTAAAATATGACCTTATTTTTGGGCCTTTGTCTCCCCATTTTGTTTGGCTTTGCCCAGAGTTCTTGCATTAAGAGGTTGAGAGGTATGCATAGGGATAACAGTGAAATGCACATGACTAGTTTAGAAGAGGTATGTGTCCTACAACCAACAGAGCAGAAGGATAAGCACAGAAAAAATGTTTCCAATTGTTTCCAGGCAGGAAAGATGCAACAAGCAAGAAACCTTGAAAGAAAATTACGAAGCGCAGGAAAAAGGCAATAGCAAATAAGACAAACAGCTGCCAAACAGGAAAAACTAATAGGATGCATTTAACAAAAAAAAAAAAAAATGGCTAATGCAACAAGGCATGCTTAAGAAAAGATGAGGGAACTTATCTGAAAGAAATGTTTCTGCATTCTGATACATGAGCAAGGATGAGATAAAAAATAATTAATCTAGGGAGGAAGAGATGTTTAGAGCACTGCATGATAGATGAAGGTGTTCATTACCAGGAGAAAGTATGTGCTGTTTGGTCTTAGTGCTTGTGGCCTTAAGTTCTAGCAAATGCAGAGAACAGACCTACTTGTATCACAGTGTAGGTTACCCACAATGGGTATCAGATTCTTATGAAAAAACACATACGCTTTTCTCATAGCTCTCAACCTTCCATCTCCAAAATGAGGAACACTAGCCCTCATAATGTGGAACAAATGGGCAAAATGTGGAACACATACTAATAGCTTACTAACAACTTTAACTAGGAAGGTCATAGGATGGTTAAAATATGCTGGTTTTACTTATAAAAAAGATCTGTCAATGAATTAATATGATTAATTTCTATCTACCATGGATTTCACTTAAAAAAAATTCCTAACACTAAATGTGTGACAGACTCTTTCAATGTGGAACTTTGATGAACATGAACTGTTTAAGACCCCAAATGAGGTACGTTCCTCGTAATGAGGTACACACTTGAGAGGTATGTCTTCTCTAAAAATAAAAGCCCGCAGCTCTGAGTTCCTATGAGAACAAGCAATACGCAACAAGAATATTTTTTAAAAGAAATGAACTTCTGACTTGATGGCTTGAACAAAGGACAGGCAAGAAAGTCAATCAAGAATGTCAAGTTCTGGGGGAATAGATGGGTTACATTGAAGACACATTATCCCTTAACTTCACTCATGCCTGCCAACACATAGGCTAGTGAGGTGTGCAATTCCTCTGTGAAGGCAGACAGTGACTACCTGGAATGCTGCATTGAAAAATCTTGAACTGAATACCTTTATTTCACATTTTAACAGGCAGCACATATTTTTTTATTTCCTGAAAATAATTTGTTTCACGTTAGCAGTTTAATTATGGTATCACACTTCCCTCTGCAAACAAAAAAGAATATATTAGCCTCATACTCCACTCAACCACTCTCCCAAACCATCAGAATTGGTACTATTTCTAAGGAATGAAGATCTGTAACACTTGTGCCCCTACAGAAAAACTTTTAACACTAAACTATCTGAATATTGCCATCCTACCACCAACATTGCGTGCATACAAACATGACCATTTTTTCAATACAGTAAGATTCTCAATAACTGCAAGCACAGCTTCACAGTTTTTAAATATTAACAATGCTATTTTCAAGTTAATGGTTAAATCTTCTAATAAAGACTTATTTTGCTTGTCTTATAATAACCTCATGTATCACTGTGTACTTTTCCCCATCTCTGCAATAGGCTTTTCAGATGACTTTTGTATGATTTCACAAGCACCGCTCAGCCAGACCAGTTAAAATATTATCTGACATCTTTGTTTCAAATCCTTCTACCACATTATTTGGTGTTCTTCATTATTTAAGCCTATTCTGCTTTTCTTTTCCCCTTTTTCTTTAACTGATAATTGCTTGTCTTTGCCTTAGGTCAATTACTTTGTGCTGATAACACTGCACTGATGAACTGAAATAATCCATCAGGTTAACAACTGGCCTTCAAAATGCTTTCAATAACACATCCTTTGTTATCAAGGCAGTAAGACATATTAAATCATGCAAAAAAACTACATCAATATTTTTCAGAACATCTTAGAGGCTCTCAACCATACCATCACTAAATTTCTAATCATGTGGAAACATCGTATCCATTTACTCATATAAATACCTGTGTGTTCTAAATGATCCTAAACTTTATTTAATTACTCCACTGAAACCCGCTTATAAGCTAGTAAGCCAAGCCTTTACACTTCCGAATACTCTCATATATCAATCACAAACATTCTGATCCCCAAACATGAGTAATACTCCATTGAGGTGTGCAATAAAAGAAAGTGCTGCTATTCGCTTGGTTCCTGACTTGTTTCTTTGAAAAATTTTGTGGAGGACTTTGTGCTGTGTGTACTTAATACTCCATTTCCCTCATCACTGTTGAAACTTCACAAAAAACATCTTTCCACAAAAAGAACTAAAACTTGTAGTTTAATTTTGTTATAAATGACAGAATACATTACTGGCTGTTATTAAACTCCAAATGAACTGCTCAAATAACCACAAGAGTAACTTCTCTTTGCAAACAACTTATAAACACCTTTAACCACTTATAAACCCGGTCTTCACGGATTAACCTAGAGATGAAGTTTGTTCCACAGAAAGGGTAACCACTGCATGACAAATCTTTCTCGACTGTGCTATAACTTTAACATTACCCTCAATTTACAAAGATGTATGTTGAAACATGTATATTGGAACCACCCTCCTCTCCTCTCTATTACACCTAACTATTCATCCCTCATTTTTTCATTACCTCTCTACTTTCTCCCTCCAAACACATCCTCTCTATTCTGTTATCTACCTTAATTTAAATCCTACTCTAAACTATACGTTATACTATATATATATACTTCTGCTCAAAGAAATGTTATATATTATCCTGAAAGCACTTTTTACTTGTACAAATGGAGCTTTTCTCCTTGGACCTCTGCTGAAAAAGGGCCTCTGCCCAGTCGGACTAACCCAGCTAGCAAATGTCAAAATAACAAAATAAATAAAATGTAGTGTTATGAGGATCACAACAAATAAAGCACCCTGGGGCAAGATACTTCATATAACAGCAGAGTTATCTGTTTGGTAGGTGCACACTTACCAGCTCTAGAGCCCATTGTTTTCCAGTCACCTGAACATATGTAGAAATCTGTTGCTGATGGTGTTTGCTGTTGTGTGCTACAGGTGATCCCCTCAATTACCTTGCTGCTAAGGCTGATGACCCCCCTCTGCTGCCCTGAGATAGGGCAGAAGGGGGTACACAACACAGCACTGGCACAGACTCAGATCTTCAATAAATGCCTGGCTGAAGTGCTAAAATCTCACTTTCACTGCCTGGATATATGTGATTGAGAACAAGATTAAACTCCTGAAACATGCAGCAAGCTATGTGTGACTGGTGTCATGTTACACACCATAAGGCTACTTAAATAATCACTGCAAAAGGAAACCAGAAGAGGAGAAGCCAGGAGAGGAGTTGGCGAAGTACATGGCTACATCAGGAGACTGACGTAATGTGTGTTACAAGACTAACACAATAAAAGTGATGCATGCATTTAGACACCCAGGCTATGCAGAGGGGTACAGTATATAGATGAACCATGCTGTACATCAGAAATTTCTACACCTATATGAGTAAGGACAGGTGTGGCATGGAAGAAAAATGTCAGCATAGCTGGAAGGGCCACAAGTAATGCACACAGTAAGCCTTTTAAAGGGCCAGGTAATGTTGGGTGCTAAGGATCACAACATTTGGTGATGGTGTGGAGAGTACAAGGGGTAAAACACTAGCTAGATGTACCATCTGTCCTTGCAGAGACTGGTGTGAAGGCATGTACTTCACGTGGACTGTGTATGCAGGATTATGGCTGCATCCATTGCTGTATGGTGGTGGTTGCAGCAAGTAGCTAGCTGGTAGCATGTCCTGCATGGACACAAGTTTGGGTCACTCCTCCAACTTCTCTCCAGGCTTCTCCTCTGCTGGTTTCCAACTTACTATAGCTAAATACTTAACTAGATTCCAGCCCTGTCTAAACTTCCTTGCAGTCTCCACAGACTGTTAGTACTCTTCCAAACAGACATGTCATCTCTCTACCGAAAAGATATGCCATCTCTCATGACTCTGCCTAAAGTTCTACTTATGACATGGCTTTATATAATGTATACTTAATCATGAAAATATTTTTATGCAAATGTAAACTACCCCTCACTTGTTTTCTTTTTTTTCTTCTCCACTTTACCATATGAAATTATTACCCTACATACATCTTTTACCGGTCTTGTCCCGCATATTTCCAATATGAAATTAACCATATTTGGACTCATATTCTCTCTTGTTGAATCACCCTACTCGTTTCTCTCTGCATTTATACTGTTCTAACCTGTAAACTGTTTGCACCAATGTTTTTATCTGAATTGTTTGCACCTTGTACTCTCAGTGTATTACTTTGTACAATTTATTTTACAACCTTTGTATTTTTGCAATTTTTTTTCTTTTGTCTTCTTGACATTTTGAACATTTTATATTTTATATTTTAAATACATTGTATTTCTTGCTTTGAGAATGTGGAGCTTTTCTCCCTAGGCCTCCAATGAAAACAGACAGATCTACCCAGTCGGACACTCCTGGTAAGCAAATGTAAAATAAATAAATTTAAGTGACATCTATCAGGGGACAGGCCACTGAAACCCTGAATAGGTATAGGGTAAACTCACAACGGAGCTGGACAAAAACTGTACATAATTCCAATAAACCTTACATGGCCCTTCATATAGGTGAACAGTACCATCCACAACTACATCCATGTCAGCATCTTTGCCCAAACTGGGAGTCAACAGTGGACCCAAAATATGGCATCTACATCAGCGGTCATAGCTAGGGGTGGAAGCAAAAGAAGTCATGTCTGCAAAAACAGCCATGCACAGCTGTAGTATGCAAATGTTCCCAACTTTAGCTATGCCTGCTATTGCAAGCAGCTGAAGGAATCCAACAATGGCTGCATTCCCTTCTTTGTTTGGAGATATCCACAGATGTTATGGATGTCTTCACAAAAGCCAGGCAGTACAGTGAGCATGCTCCTTTGAGATGGGTCCAAGTAACATCCGTTTGTGCCTGGACTGCAGGCTGGCACATTTGTTGGACACCTTGGGTAACATCAACATCATGAAATAAAAGTACTTCAGCGCAGCAGCAGGCAATGCTCATTTCTTTAATGCAATGTTTGTGTATCACACGGGTTAAGTTTATTTAAGTATGCTTGATTTTTTTTTTTTTTAAATTAGCCCGCTACTATTGGCATGGACTGCCTTTATTTCAGTGTTTCTTCTGGCTGTGTACCATGTATGGAGTGCACATAGGCAGAACATCCTTTAATAAAAAACAAGTGATAGAGAGCCATCCTTTGCCTCCACAGTCCCCTCAGCTGTCAGGGAGGGGAATGCTCTCTCCACTGCTAATGCTGCTGACAGTGCCACTTGGTCCTCTGTGTAATGAACAATGCAGCAACATCACCCTCTACAGATTTGCAGACATGTACTTCTGGATCCTGTCCCACTGGAACCTTTGAAAACGTATGAATAACTCAGTCATGTATAAGCTTGTACATGTGTGATCCCCCCGCACCACTGCACAGACACAGATGATGAGCACATGCATACCTGGGTGACAGAAATGCAGCATGCTACGTGCGAGTCTAACTCTCATATCAAATCCACCACCCAGAATCAATGTCCTGTCAGTCTCCACTATGACGGTTATAAGGAACTGTTACACCTCAGTCAGCTAACCATGTTTTGTTGGGAGTAGCCCCCAGTTGCAGACCTGTCTGCATCTGTACCTTGTGCCTTATTCTTTGCACAGATCATACTGGAGACCCTCCAATACAGTTGCAACACTGTGTAGTTATATACAACCACATCTCTTTGCTGCATCACGTGTGTGTGTGTGTGTGGGCATTTCAATTGCCCCCATCTCCCCATATTAGTTACTGCCTTGAGCAATGCAATGATGTAAAGAAGAGTTGTGTAAAATCTTACCATAAAGACAGATATCCTTCTCTTCTCTGTTGCAGTATTCTTTACATGAGGGAGTTCTCCACAGCAGGCGACCTGACGGCCAGTATACAAAAGTCTTTCACTACTGTAAGGTGCGTGGTATGTTGCTCATAGGCTGCTGTTGTAGGTCGACCATAAAAGCGGCATATGTACTGACCAACCTCAGAACTGAAAGCCTCAGCAGGAATGCCAGCCTAAGGAAAGTAGAGTATGAACATCCAAGGTAAAGAACCAAACAACCAGGGAGAAGGTGGGAGGGACTGGAATACTGCAACAGAGAAGAGAAGGACGTTAAGAAGTTATGTACTCACCATAACGTTCCATCTGAGTAGGTATCTTCATTTGTCTGCAACCTTTGGGATACGGATCCGATCTCGGATCCGAGCCGGCAACTTCTACCACAGCATAGATCCGAGCTCCTAGCTCCTCCCTTTACCCATAATCCCCTGCCAACCCTGACTGACCTCAGATCAAGTTTACCCCATATAACAACTTGCTAGTGTGTCCCGGAAGGGACTCATGTAAGACAACTCCTACTTTGAACCATATTGGTCAGGGGAAAGGCGGGTGGGATGGTTGCAGACAAATGAAGATACCTACTCAGATGGAACATTATGGTGAGTACATAACTTCTTAATCTGAAGTAGGCACTTCATTTGTCAGCAACCTTTGGGATAGAGTCCCCAGCTACCTGAGTCTTGGGTGGCCTTCATGGAAGGATATTACGGAGCACTGCAGAGCCAAAGGACGCCCTACCTCTGGAGACAACATCCAGTTTGTAATGGCTGATAAAGGTATGGGATGAAGCCCAAGTCGCTGCGGAACAAACATCATCCAAGGGAACCCTAGATCAAAAAGCAGCCGATGTAGCAACGGCCCTAGTAGAATGAGCGCGGACTCCCTGAGGTGCAGGCCTTCCCGAACTCTGATATGCTAAGAGAATACAACTAGCTATCCATCGTGACAGGGTAAATTTAGAAACTGACTTGCCTAGGTTGGTTTTGGCAAAGGAGACAAACAACTGGTCGGATTGTCTATGACCAGCCATTCGATGAATATAAAAGCGCAGTTGTCTGTGCACGTCCAAAGAGTGCAGCTTATATTCTCCTTTGTTCTGATAGTTGGGGAAGAACATGGGAAGATTAATAGATTGATTAATGTTTGCTTCGGAAGATACCTTAGGCAGAAAAGATGGATTGATCCTGGGGTAAACTCTATCCTGATGGAAGGTCAAATACAGTGGTTTGACACAGAGAGCCTGAAGTTCAGAGACTCTTTTAGCTGAAGTAATGGCCACCAGAAAGGCCATTTTCCAAGAGAGGTATTTGAGATCAACCGTGACCGCCGGCTCGAAAGGGGGGCTTGTCATGGCCTGTAGAACTAAAGATAAATCCCATGGGGGTACTACCTCCCTGACAGGAGGTCTGAGGAGGAAAGTACCCTTAAGGAAAGCTTTACAGAGCTTGGAGGTAATAAGAGGACCAGACTCATGCCCTACATGATAGTGCGAAATCGCTGCTAGTTGCACCTTGACTGTAGAACAGCTAGCCCCCTGATGAAAAAGGGTAGTTAGAAAATCCAAAACCGATGTTAAAGGTGCTGTAAAAGGATCTAAATGACAGTGCTCAGCCCAGATGGAAAAACATTTCCACTTACTCCGATAGACCTTTCTGGTGGATGGCTTGTGTGCTGCTACTAGAATGGCTTTGACTGGTGAGGAGATTCCGGGAGTCCTTATCAAGAGTGGAACTGGACCAACCAAGCCGTCAGCTTGAGGTTGACCAGGTTGGGGGTCGGAAGACCCAGGGGGTGAGTAATGAGATCTGGAAGGGGATCCAAAATCCAGGGCGGATGAATCAGATGAGACCATAAGTACGGGAACCACTTCTGATGAGGCCAGAATGGGGCAATGAGGATCATCTTGCTCCCCAACCGACTGGCCTTCTGTAAAAATTTTAGCATCAGGGGCAGTGGAGGGTAAGTGTAAAGAAGACAGGGAGGCCAAGCATGTACTAGAGAGTCTCTCGGGGACTCCCCCAGAGGGGGGATTAGGGCAAAGTAACAGTTGCATTTGGTATTTGAGGGAGAGGCAAAAAGATCGCAACAGGGTTGCCCCCATTGGGCAAATATTCGCTCTGCTACTAGAGGATTGAGAGACCATTCGTATGGAGTCAGGACTGTACGACTGAGCCTGTCTGCTAGGATGTTGGATCATCCCGAAATGTGCGTTGCAATGAGAAAACGGTTGGTGGATATCGCCCATTCCCACACTCTCATGGCCTCACAACAAAGAGGATAAGACCTGGTTCCCCCCTGTTTGTTGATGTACCAGACCACTGACATGTTGTCCGTATGTACCGCAATCGCCCCAATCGGAAGAAGGTCGTGAAGTGCCTGCAACGTCAAAAGCACCGCCCTCATCTCTAGGACATAGCTATGCAAGGAGGTCTTTATGTCGTTCCACGTGCCTTGGACCGTTCCGCCTGAATAATGCCCTCCCCACCCTAGGTGAGAAGCGTCCGTGGTCACTGTGGCGATGGGAGGAGGCATCAAGAATGGACGTCCCATGTGGAGGCTCGGGGACTGGAGCCACCACACGAGCGACCTTCTGCAAGTCCTGCTTAGGGGAATGGGATGGTGCAGAGGGTTGCGGGACAGGGACCATTGCACCTGAAGGGTCCACTGCAGGATCCTCATATTCAGACGGGCCAAGGGCAGCAGAGAAATTGCTTCCGCCATGGACCCTAGAGCCCTCAGGACCAAATTCCGCCGGTGGAGCTTGAAGTTGGAGGATGGCCTGTACATGCAACCTCAGATTCTGAAGCCGATCTGGAGTCAAGAAAGCAAGCATTAGTTTGGAATCCAGTCTCACCCCTATGAAATCTATCACCTGTGTAGGAGCCAGAAAGGACTTGGCCATATTGACCGTCAATCCTAGACGTGGAGCAAGATTGAGGAAGTAATCCCTGCATGAACAGAGCAGATGCCTTGTAGGGGCGGTAAGGAGCCAGTCATCCAGGTACGGAAAGACCTGAATTCCTTGGAGTCTCAGGTAGGCCGCTATTGCCGCTAAGAGTTTGGTGAACACCCTGGGGGCTGAGGTGAGACTGAAGGGGAGGGCCCTGAACTGAAAGTGACTGGCTCCCAGCCAGAAGCGGAGAAACCTCCTGGAGCGTCTGTCCACTAGAATGTGATAGTACGCATTCTTGAGGTCTACCGAGCACATCCAATCATTCTCCCGCAACAGGGGGAGAATAGATTGCAGCGTGACCATCCAGAACTTTTCTTTGGGTACTGCCAGGTTCAAGAGAGAGAGGTCGAGGATGGGCCTCAAGTCCCCCATCTTTCTTGGCACCGGAAAGAACCTGGAGTAAAACCCTGATCTGAGCTGATCTGGGGGGACGGGTTGGATGGCTCTTTTTTGTAAAAGCTACTGAATTTCTGTAGCAGCCGCCTCCCTCTGACTGGGTGGTACGTCAGGGAGGCTTCTGGTTTTGGGAGTTATAATAAAGGGAATTTGGTAACCTCTGGATATGATGCGAAGCACTCAACGATCTGTTGTTATGGACTCCCACGCTGCTAGGTGCCTCGATAAACGCCCCCCGACTGCCTCCAGAGTGGAGCAGCCG
This sequence comes from Protopterus annectens, assembly GCF_019279795.1. Taxonomy (NCBI): domain Eukaryota; kingdom Metazoa; phylum Chordata; order Ceratodontiformes; family Protopteridae; genus Protopterus; species Protopterus annectens. The sequence continues at coordinate 783,640,592 of NC_056743.1, forward strand.
GGCAACCCCTCAGAGGTTCTGCGTGGGCCTCTCAGGGAAGTGTTCTCTGGACCCAAAATTCCTGGGACCCCCTCTGCCTCTAGGGCGGCGTCTTCCCTGTCCTCCTCTGCCACGAGAGGACTGGTTATCCGGAGCAGACTGGGATTGATGCAATTTCCGGAACCACATCTTCTTCTGACCCTTTTGATTCTTGGAAAAGGACCTCTGGGGAGCAGAGATGCGGACTCCGACGGCAGACAATGTCTTCCCGTCTTTCTCGCTCTGGACTAAAGTGTCGCGAAGGGTTTTGCCAAACAGAGCAGAACCATCAAAGGGTGACGCCTTAAAGGGTTCCGAGAAGTCACAATGTCGGAGCCAGGCTTGTCGCATCATGACCAGGCAGACTCCGGCAGCTCTAGCAGCTCCCTCAGTGGCGTGAGACAAAAGCCGCATAGAGGTGTTAGAAAAGGACCGCAGAGTGGACATTCGGGTGGAGTACAGTTGTTTGTCCCCTTCCGACATGGACTCTGGGGGGAGGCAGCGTATTCTTTTATTAGATCCCACTGCATCCGGATGACGTGTGCCATATAGTTCAGCGCCCTCATGGAGAAGGTTGCTGAACTGAAGGCCCGCTTCCCAAGGCGGTCCATTGCACGAGACTCCTTGCTTGGTGGGTGGACCGTGGGGCTCTCCTGAGCCAACTCTCTCTTGGTGGCCGCCGCCACCAACATGGCATCCACAGGGGGACCTCTGCTCCAATGGGTTCTCTCTGCAGGGGCACTCAAGATCCTGTCCAGACGCTTGGGGACTGGCTCTACAGTGTCCAGCTCCCTCCAAGCCCTGGTGGCAATAAGATCCACCAGGGGGTCGGGGGGGGGGGCATCCAAGAGGTAGATGGCCCTGCTTCGAACGCCTCTAGGAATATGGACTCATCGGAGGAAGACTTGGGGGCAGACCAACCCCCCCCGATCCTAAGCATTTCCATGATGTCTCCAAAGGAGACATCCTCGGGGGTGACCTTGGGGAGCCTTCCCCTTCACCTAAGTCCGTATCTTCCGTAAGGGACTCGGGGGAGTCCACGTGCCTCCTCTTACACTTAGACTTGTGAGGAACCTCCTCGGGGGGGGGGCTGTCCGAGGAAGTCTCACCAGCAATGTCATGTTCCGAAGGAACACCCTGAGGCGCTGAAGCAGGCTGCCCCAGAGGCCAAGTGATGGGGGCCTGGACCAGCTGAGAGGGAGTGCAGGCGGGAGCCGAAGCCAGGACCGTGGTCCGGATGCACTCAACAGTGCCCTCTCCACCACAGCGAACGCCGAGGGGGAGCCGCCCTCGATAGGATCTGAGAGTCGACTCCCACCCAGATCCGAAGCGAGGACTGGACCCAGGGCCGAGACAATCGGATCCGAGGGACCCGCATGCTCAGACAGGGACGGAGCCGAAGGCACACCGAATCCCTCGGATCCGAAGCTCGGCCCGCAGCTCCAAGAGGTCGGATCCGACAAACTCAAGGGAACAGTCGGAGCAGAAGTGCCCAGCACTGTCGGCTCTGACCCACCCCCGGATCCAACGCGGCCCAGCTCCGAACGCTCCGAACCCGGAAAACGGGTTGGAGAAGGAGCGACTGGAGCAAATAATGGGGTCGAGCTCCCCCCCGGAGGGGGGGGGGGGCAAGAGCACTCCCATCTGCAGCTGGGCCTGGATGAATCTCCTCATCATCCGGTCCATGTCTGCATCCGACATGCTAAAAGTAGACCTCGAAGAGGCCACCGAGGCAGGCCTGGAGTGCCGCCTCAATGACCTCGACGAGGACTGGGTCACCCCCTCCTTGGGTCCCGGTGAGAAGCAAGGGGATCGGATCAGAGGAGGAGGCGATCCAGAAGCCCTGGAGGGAGAAGCCCGTTTGGCGGGCGGGGCCGAGGAGGAGTCCTCGGCCCACCGCTTATGGTGCTTCTCTCTCCGCTTGTCTTTCTTGGCCTCCCTCTCCTCCAGTGTCAAAGCGGGAGGTTGAGTCCCGACCGGTGGGAGGGAGGCAGGAGTGGCCGCCACCGAGGGCTGGATAGCAGCCACAGAAGTACCGGAGGCCAGAGCCTGATCTGGGAGCAAAAGGCCCGCCAGAATCAGCTTCGACCTCCGGTCCTTAAGTGCCCTGGGGTTGAACGCCGCGCAAATCGCGCATCCAGAGGAGAGGTGTTCAACCCCAAGGAACCTAACGCACCAAGTGTGGCCATCCGCCGGTGAAAGCTTATGGCCACACTCTGCGCACTTAGAAAAAATGGCTTTAGGGGCCTCTGACATTTTAAATAAAAGGAAAACACACTCACTAGGCCCCTACACACACCACACACACACACTACGACCAGCGAGGAAGGGAGGAGAAAAAGGATCACAAAAAAATAAAATTTAGTTAGCTAAAAAGGGCTATAGGGTACCTAACCAAACACTCTCACTCACAGCAAAAGAAAAAAGGAAGAAAATAGAAATTTTTTCCTCACAAAGTTTCAATTAACCAGGAGCTCAGGAACCTAGCTTGTAGCTTGAAGCGCGACAAACTAGATCTGAGGTCAGTCAGGGTTGGCAGGGGATTATGAGTAAAGGGAGGAGCTAGGAGCTCGGATCTATGCTGTGGTAGAAGTTGCCGGCTCGGATCCGAGATCGGATCCGTATCCCAAAGGTTGCTGACAAATGAAGTGCCTACTTCAGATCTATCATTATGGTAAGATTTTACACAACTATTCATGCCCTTCTATTCATCTGTTGCAGCATTCTTTACGTGAGGAAAAGTACAAAAGCTCATGAGGAAAGGGTGGAGGAAGAAGCAGTTGGGCTCTCCAGAAAGCCATAGAGCATATCTCTAGCAAAACCTGCCCTAAACTTAGAAATGCCTTCCAGTTTGTAATGTTTGCTGAATGTATGTACAGAAGTCCATGAACCCTCCTCAAGAACAGAGCTAGTATCTAGTCCCTTAAAGAAAGGACCAGATGAAGCTACAGCCCTTGTGGAATGTGCCCTTACAGAAGAAGCAAGGGTCTTACCATGATTCACATCATAAAACAAAATTGCTTTAGAAATCAAAGTAGAAATACTCTGCTTGGAAACGGGCAATCTCAGAGCCCTTGGATAACAGTAAACAAAAAGCTGGTTTGATTTCCTAAACCTAAGTTGTCCATGCACATCTAGGGTGTGCAACACCTTCTCACTAGAATTCTGTGGAGAAGGAAAGGAGGTAGGTAAATGAATGGACTTGCTGAGTTACAACTCAATGACTACCTTGGGCATAAAGGAAAGGTTACACACTGAAGAAGGGCATCAGCCTGAAAGCTTGTGAAGAATTAAAATGTTGTTTTATTACAATCTTTTTGAGAATAATTTCAATTAATCAATTGATGGTCAACGTTATATATACTGTGTTAATTGAATGTACTGATTGTCTGAAGAAGTCGAGAATCTGACGAAAACGCATACTGTCCGTTATCAGAGGATTAAGGCGTTTACATGTTTTTTTGTGGCTGGTGACAGCCTTGTCTGCTTGGTTTTGGAATAAAGAGCTTTGGCTGACTTCCTGGTGGCGATTGTTTCATTTCGTGGTTGCCTTTTGACTCAGTTTCATAAAGGAAAGGTTGGTATGCAAGGATACCCTGTCTTTATGAAAAAGCAAAAAAGGGAGAAAGGCTATTAAGGGCCTGGAGCTCAGACACACATCTGGCTGAAGTTAAGGCAAGCAGAAGTACTGTTTTCCAGGAGCAGTGCTGCAGGAAAGCTGATGTAGCAGTCTCGAAAAGGGGGAGAGTCATCTTTTCAAGTACAAAATTAAGATCCCAGGGAGGAGGGATAGATTTCCTGGGAGGTCTAATGTGAAAGATGCCTTTAAGAAATTGTTTAGCTTCAAATCTGATAGCTAGATGGGGGGGATAAAGGCAGACAGGCAGAAATAACTGACACGTGGGCTTTCACTGAAGAGTAAGCAAAGCAAGCATTGAGCAATTCACAAAAATAAAAAAAGAACCAAGGAGACTTCCACTGATAGTGGATCCTGGTTTTGAGAGAGATACCAAACTGAAAAACTTTTCCACTTAGGTAAGCTTTTCTGGTACTGGGTTTTCTGGCCTCCTGCAGGACCTTTAGCACGTCCTCAGAGAACAGATGTCTAAAAGGAATTAAAACCCTATCACCCACAGAGTCAACTGAAGGTTAGGACAAATCGGGATGGATGAGAGTTCCTTTGTCTTGTGCGAGAAAGTCCCCCTTCTGAGGTAACTTGTGGTGATTGCCCTTGGTTAACTGCAGGAGAAGAGGGATTCAATGTTGTCTCAGCCAAAAGGGAGTCACCAGCAAGATCTTTGGGTTGTCCTGCTGAAATTTGAACAGGACTTTTGGAATGAGTGGAAGGGGAGGGGAATGCATACAAAAACACCCCCTTCCAAGAGAACAATAGGGTGTCCACCTTCCAAACCACAGGATGTGGAACTCTGGCACAAAATTGTGAAAGTTGTCTGTTCTTGGGGGAGGTAAAGATCTACTTGAGGTATACCCCACTAGTGGACAATGTCCAGAAACACATCCTTTTGAAGCATCCATTCAAGGACCTGTGCTATGGACCTGCTCAAGTTGTCTGCCACACAATTTTGGTTGAATGGAATGTATACTGCCTGAAGAGTCATCTGATATTGAACTACCAACTCCCAAGCCTGGAGGGCCAATCTGCATAGTAGGTAAGATAAGCCCCCCCCCCCCCCATTCACATACCAGGATACTGTCATATTGTCTGTGAACAGCTTTAAAGGTTCTGGGAAGAAATGAGGATGAAAAGGTTTTAAAGGCTACCACCAGTGCCCTCATGTCCCTTACACTGATGTGTTCCCTTAGTTGACATGGGGACCATACCCCCTTGTGCTTTCAAATTTCCGAAGGCTGCTCCCCAGCCCACATCTGTGAAAAGCTCTTGGATTGGTGTCAGAAGGTGCAAAGGGAGGCCCGATTTGAATGACACTTGTTGAATCCACCACTTCTTCAGACAGGGAATGAGAGGAACTGGAAACTCCATAGGATGTGAATGTTACATCCAAACTGACTTTAGGAACCACTGGAGTTTTCTTACACAATGTTTGGCCAGAGGTAGCATTGGAATGGTGGATGCCATGAAGCCTAAAGCCCTGAGGAAATCTCAAGCTGAAATGTGGTGAAGAGGCAGAAGGCTTTGGAAGTAGGAGACAAGGTCCTGGGTCTTCTGAGGAGGAAGGCAGATCCTCATGAGGTCTGTCTGAACCCTGAACCCCGAGAAGATGTGATCCTGAGAGAGGATGAGAATGAATTTTTGTAGTTTACTATGAATCCCAGACTTGTGACAGACGGGTACCAGTAAGAGTGAAAGGGAAGGTCTACAAGAGGGTAGTGAGACCAGCTATGTTATATGGATTGGAGAAGGTGGCATTGACAAAAATGCAGGAGTCAGAGCTGGATGTGGCAGAGTTAAAGATATTAAGATTTGCACTGGGTGTGACTAGGATGGACAAGATTAGGAATCAGTATATTAGAGGGTCAGCTCAGGTTGGACAGTTTGGAGACAAAGCAAGAGAGATTGCGTTGGTTTGGACATGTGCTGAAGAGAGATGTTGGGTATATTGAGAATAGGATGCTAAAGATAGACCTGCCAGGTAAGAGGAAAAGAGGAAGGTCTAAGATAAGGTTTATGGATGTGGTGAGAGAGGACATGCAGGCGGTTGGTGTGAAAGAGCATGATGCAGAAGACAGAAAGAAATGGAAACAGATCCGCTGTGGCAACCCCTAACGGGAACAGCCGAAAGAAGATGATGACTATGATTCCCAGACTTTGTAGAAAGGAAATGACAAAGCAGATGTTTTGTTCCAGGATCTCTGGGGAGGTTGCCAGAAAGATGAGATCGTCCAGATAAGGGAAAACATGGATGCCCTGAAGCCTGCAGTAAGCAATCACAGGAGCTAGACATTTTGTAAATACCTTTTGGTGCAGTACAGAGTCTTAAGGGCAAGGCAGAGAACTGAAAATGCAAGAAAGCCACAAAGTAGAATGACAGGAAACAAGGTCTGATGAGTTAACATATGGAAATTGGGTATATTCAGGAAAGTGTTGAGGTGAGAAAGGTCCAGAATAGGTCTCCATGGACCATCCTTTCGGGGCACTAGAACATTCTGGAGTAGAAACATCTTCCTTTTTGGTCTTGAGGAACCTCATGAATGGTCTCTTGTCGTCGCAGGTCAAGCAGTACCTCTGAAAAGGATGGCAGATGTTCCCTTGGTGGTTGGGGAATGCCCCTGAAGGAAGGTAGTCCCAAACTAGAAAGTATCCTTTTTGAATGATAGAGCCCAGTAGTCTTGAGTTATGCTTTCCCAGACTAGCAGGGACAGAGAGAGGCGCTAGGAAACAGGAATGTGGGTGAGGTGGACTGAGCAGTCAGAGGGACCCAGGCTTGTTAGGAAAGGGCTGCTTCTAAGCCAGAGTTCTAGGGGAAGTCCTGGGCTGCTGAGGCCTCCCTACCACCCTTTTTAGTTTCTGGTGGAGAAGGGTGGGAATGTCTACATACAAAAAGCAGGTTTTGTCAGTTAATTTTGTTGAAAATTTAGGCACTGGGGAAACAAAAATACATATTAGTTCCTGCAATTACATACCCTTTTCTTGCAGGGACAGGGACTTAAGCAAGCAGCTACAGGACCAAACAATGCAGAGTTGTCCAAAGGTACATCCAAAACTTTAGAGTTAATGTCCTCTAGTAATGGCTGGAGTCTGAATCTCCTTAAAACACAGCCAGAAGCAGCTGCCCTGACAAAAGCCTCTGCAGCATCATAGCTGCATTTGATGGAGTGGTGGGCTACTTGAGAGGAGGCCCTAAGCAGTGCCATAGCCAAAGTCTAATTCTCTGAATCAGGCAAATCAGACATGACCTACGAAAGCTGAGACAGAAGCTCTAGGGCAAATTTGGTCATGTAAATTTGGTAATTTATGGCTCTAAATGCCAAGGTGGCAGAAGTGTACACTTTCTTGCCCAGCCTTTCCAGATTCTGCTATCCTTGTCCAAGGGAAGAAGACAGGTTGAAGGTAGTAACCTGGATAGTTTGTCTGAAGCCACAGAAATAACTGTTGGATCTACTGAAGGACATCTGAACAGGAACTTGCAGTCCTCAGGTACCACGTAAAAATCAGTCAGGCTTCCTAGGAGCAAGAGGCTGGGAATCTGGGGTCTGGAAGGCAGACACAAAGGCATCTAGAAATGCAAGCAACACAGGAGGAATAGCTGAAGGACTATGGGATTCCACTTGCAGAAGATCACACCATCTCTCCTGCACTTGAGATACCAGAGTGCTCTCCCCATTTAAAATGATCCCTCATTTTGACCAGTATCTCTCCAACATAGAGTTCTTCCATGGGTGAGTCAGTCCCAGTGGAGTCCTCCTCTGTGGAGGCATAATCTAAAGTGGAGGTGGATCTGAGAGGAACAGACCACAGATTTGTCTTCTGAGGATGCCTCTTCCTCTGATAAAACCTCTTCCCTAACCCTTTTATGTGGGGAAGCAGTGTGTGTGTGTGTGTGTGTGTGGGGGGGATACTGAAACACCCAAAAGGGGCTTAAGGGACATAAGGGCCTTGAAAAATCCTTGGGTGAATAACGATTCACGTTGTCAGTCACTTTGGGGGTCTGGGGAAAAGTGTTTAGTCTTCTGCTGCTCCTTTTAATGCAGGTCGGCCCTATGAAGGAGGCCCAGATGTTGACCTACACTCAAAAATATCAGTGTGAATTTCCTCTTGCACAAGGATCTGAGGTATCCTGTTTAAGGGCTTCGGTGATCATTAGCCTAGGTTCCCCCTAAACATCAGAGACGGATGCCTGCTCAGCCTCTGAAGACGTGCCTGTGTTCGGATCCAAGGCGAAATCAAAATTGGCCTCTGCCAGTGAACCAGAACCAGGAACCGTACGTATCTCAAGGCTATCATCTTCCTCAAGAGAGAAGTCTGTAGTAAGAGGCACAGCAGAAGGTTCATGCCTCAGCTTTTTGGGCTTCTGCTTCATGACCAACTCAACCTCAGGCACAGAGGATCACTCCTTCGTGCTTTTAGCTATCAACTTTAAGCACTGATTTTCCAAGTATATGAGCAAGGAGGAAAATCTACTCCTTAGAGTCTTGAGCAGAAAGGCCTGACAAATGGGAAAAGATTTGTGGTTGTGGGTAGGCCCTACGCAGAACAAACACTGTAGATGGCTATCTTTATGTGGAATTTGTCTTCCACACAGGCATTTGCCTTTTTTGGATGACATGAACCTTACTACAAAACAGTAGCAAAAGAAACAAGAATTCCCCAATGGAGCACTTACCTGAGAAAATTGCTGTAACACAGCTAACAACTCGTTGTGCAGCACACATTCGAGGTGGCATTTGGACTGGCAGCAGAGAGGTTCCGAGGTTGTGCGAGGGTATGCCACTTTTATGGCAGACATATGACAGCAGCCTATGTCAGACATACCCACGCACCCTACAGTAGTGAAAAATTTTTGTGTACTGGTCAACATCAGGTCGCCTACAGCGGAGAACTCCCTCACATAAAGAACACTAACAGATGAATAGGACATCTGCTGTGATACTGTGCTACACTGTTACATGTGGGCATGTTGCTCATATACACTGTCATTGCTGCAGAGACTACAGCACAGCATTTGCCCACAGCATCTCCGTTCATACAGGTATACAATATAGCCTCCTGGGCTCTCCATGGATCTCCAAAAACTACAGGTTGATCAGGCATTACGCCTCTTTCCCGCAGTCTGTGAAGTTATCCTCAAAATTACTACAATACATTCTGCTCGGACAGTGAAGCATAGATGGCTGTTGCTCACATCATGGCATTAGGGATTACTCTGACTGTTTCCTCTAGCACTGCAACATTTTCTGCCTGTTCCATTAATATCCCTGCAAAGTCAACTGCAGTATTAACACACAGCAATCAGTATGGTGTAACAGCTGTGTGTGGCAGCCATTCACACTGGAGTTGTTTCCTTAATGTGGTCTATATTACTAGTACTCCTATCTGTTGTCAATTAACTTATACTTCAGTTTTCTTTACTGTCTTGTATTTATTCCAGTCTGCCCACTTCTGTGGTGCAGTCTCAGTATGGCAACTGTTATTAAGGGGATCACAGAGTTGTGATTATGCCAATAACTACTATAGCACAATGTTCTCCAAATTATATCAACACATTTTTTTTTAGTTTATTTTTTTTATTTAACATTTGTTTACCAGGACTTGGAACAAAGACAATTTTCAGTGGAAGACCGGGGAGAAATGCTCCAGATGCATATCTTTGAAATGTGTGAGAAAAACCAGAGCACCCAGAGGAAACCCACACGAACAAAGGAATGGCATGCAGATTCCGCACAGAAGGCACTCCAGCCGAGAATGAAACCGGAGAACCTTTTGTTGTGAGGCGATGAAGCTACCACTGCACTGGGCAATAAATCAAGGTGTTATTAGCCCTAGTCCTTGCTTGAGGCCAAGAGTTCACCATGACAAGTGCACTACGACCACTTAACCAGTACAAGCTACCACACTTACGCAGCTTAATAATGTCTAAGGTCATCCTGCAAAACTGCTGACCGTCATGTTTGGTAAAACAGTGCACATACATGTGGTACACAGCTAGCACAGCTGTTGCTGTCCTGGCCTGCTTTACTGATAATGCACGTCAAGCTGCCATGCCTACACCCTCCTACCTACATCATCCTCCCGCTTCTCTACCACCTCTCTATGCTTCTCTTAAAAAGGGACATTTGTCCTACAAAAGGAAATGTAAATTCCCCCCCCCCCCCCACATAACTTTTCCCTTCCCATTATGCTTCTGAGCACTTCTCTGCTTGCTCTACACCTTGACCATCTCCCATCACCTAATTTCCTTCTCATTTATAAAATAAAATGAAGTGGCACTGAGCTCTATCCACCCTGCAAGAGTTCTCAGTTGTAGTCATGTAAGATAAGATGGACAGCTGCATGGCTTACAGTTAGGAAATGGCAATTAACATATAGCAGTTCGACAGGTGAAATTCGAGGTTACAAACAGGGTGTCCCACAGGGCTCTGTTCCAGGCCCATATTTGTTTAGGTTGCATCTTTCAGATTTATCTTTTTCATCTGAGGTATTCTACAGTCTGTATGCAGGTGATGTGAAATAGTGTAAAATGATCTGCAGACATGCCCTATCTATAACACATGTAAAGAACTTAACTAAATTGCCAAAAGAGAATAATATGCTGATAAAAACATTAAAAAAAAATAAGCATATGAGATTTGGGGGACATAAATTGTAAGGTGAATACAGTGATTGAAACTGCAGATTCATTTAAGGACCTGAGCATATGAGTAGCTCCAGCTTTGAGTTTTTTCTAATTAAATCAACCTATCGGTTATAATTACACTTTTAGAACTACAGATTGTATAAAAAGATTTATAAAGTCTAGGAAATCAGAAACTTAGGTATAGAATAACAATATGGAAACCTTGTAAGAAGATAAGCATGTGTAAACTGGAAAGAGTACAGAGGAAATATACCAAGGGCATCTATGGATGTGAAATTTTAAGTTATAATGAAAAACTGAAATACCTGAATTTGTACAGTGCCTCATACACATTTAAAAAGAGACCTTATTCAGATATATAGGACATTTAGAGAAAACTACCTCTGGCAAGGTTTGTGGTTATCAAAAAGTAGTGAGAATCATCAGATAACCTATGCAGAAGATGATACAGGAATGAGAAGCGTACTAATTGGTTCTCTCACAGAGTAGCTGATGCACGGAATATACTACCAAATTACTTTAAAGCAAGCAATAGCCTATACATTTTTCTCTGTGGGCCTCTGCTGAAAATGCGTCTTAGCTGGGAAAGTCTGACTGAGTTAACAAATGTAAAATAAATAAATAAACACACCTGGACACTTACTATGAGAATAACTTGGCTTGGTATACTGGCAGCCTACTACTGCCTGTGCCTGAAATATCTGTATCTAGCATGCATGAAGCACTTTGATGCACTTGTGGATGCGCATTATTTCTATCACACTATCTGCATGCCAATGGTCTTCTCTTACAAGACTTACTATAGCACAGTGCACTACCTTGCTGTGAGGACTGCCATTTTCACAAATGCTCAACTTCTTTCTGCAGCAATATCCCCAGATCTGCTGTACAACAGCATGTATGCACACCAAATCCCCATCAGGCATTACAAAATTTCTCTCTCGCTGTTTAGTGTCACAGTTGCAAGACAAATTCTTTTTAGATACACTCTCCAAGTATTTTGACAAATAAAACATAATGATCGTCACAATTAAGTACTACTGGGTTTTCACCAGACTTTCTCTTGAAGTTGGCAAATGTTTTTTTTCTCCATTAATGAAATGACTGTTGCTCCTTGATGCAAAGTGTCATCTTTTAAGTCTATACATGATTCAGGTCAGGAACATTTCCTTTTATTATGTGTTCTGTCATGCTTAAAGTCCTGTTCTTTTCCTTTTCTTACAAAGATGACAAATGAGAATCAGAGTTTTCTCCGTGTCTTCTTTGATGTAATGTCTCAGATTCCAGTTCCTGGCATCTTTCTTTGAGGCATTATTACCTTGAAGGCAGTTTCTGTCCAGCACCTTACACTGTCGTTAAAGAAAATGTCTGACTCATCCAAGTTTCAGTTTAAAAAAAAATATATACCAAAGGAGGTTGCTATTCCACATTTATATAATTTACAGATAAAGTTACTGGCTTGCCCATATTTTTTCTTTACAGAAGTCAAAAACAGTTTGTAAGATTTTCAGCTCCATTCCTCTGCAATTGTTGATCACAAGATAGTTCTGGACCGATTAGTACAGCATTAAGGGAGTAGTGCTACACTTTGTGTCCGGATAAATACACAAAGCATTTTCTGGGGGTTAATTCCTCCTCCTCTTACTGCCTTAGCTGTGATATCCCACAAGACTCCATTGTTGGCTCCTTTGCTATTTCATGCATTTGTGCCTTCTATTTAGAGGCATTATTTGGGGGGGGGGGACAGCTGTTTAAAATATCACTGTTACACTGATGACACTGAGTTCTACCTCTCCTCCTCAAGGACTGATGTGCGCAAAAAAATAAAAAAAATAAAACGCAAACATAATATCTGAAATGCATCCATGACTTATGGAAGATACAGCTCAACACACCCAAACTTATTGCAATGTAAAATTACTTGTTACAGACACTTCAATAATCCTGAACTTGCATGAGAAATGAGGAGGTGCTGATTACATGCACCCCATAACACACAGACTGTGCTGCTGGGCAAACTCCGGCCGAACTCTCTGAATCCTGGCCTGTCTTGCATAGTAACTGTCACAGAAAATTTGGTGACACTGAAGGAATCAGCAAACTTTGTAAATGCTATTTCCAGAGACTGAAAGTGTAAAATCTCCATCCTATACGATGACTCAACATTCGCATCATATTTTGGTTAACTGTTTGGTAGTGATAAGAAAGAACTATCAGTGCTTTTTGGTAAATACTCTGTGGGGTGCAGATGAAAACTAAATATGAAGCAAAGTTATCTGGAACCACAGTGTTTTTTTTGGGGGGTGCATTTTCAGTCTCACTGAAATACGAAGGTAAGCATTTTCCATGTTGAGGGTTAACATAACAATTCTGCTCTATGAAAGAAAATAGTTTTACAGACTGCTGTCCTGACATTTTTTTTTTTTTTTTTTTTTTTTAAGTTTGACAGCTCTACATCCAGTATTGAGATCTTACCTTCTTTTGATACAAGAAACAGTCTGAAATAGCAGCCTTGGCCTATGTGATCTAAAGGCATCTATTTTACATTACTTCCACTCACAAAAAAAGTTGGGTCGATATTATAAGATCGACGATTGAAAACATTGAACACCATATGGTCGATGTCTTCAAACATCGAACTTATAAAAACAACCAACAAAAAAAAAAAAGTACCCTAACAGGTTTAAGCAGGGGGGCAAACACCCTGACCTCCCACACCCCCCGCTACTTAAATTTACCAACTCTGAGACCGCTCTACATTGAAGTAAATGGAAATCTCCCCTTACGGAGATTTCTGTTTCACGTTCAATGTTGTGTGCTTTCGCTATTCTCATGTCAATAATATCAGCTTCAATATTGTCGGCTTTCGAGAATATAATATAGACCCAAAACAGTTAACTCATTAAATGTAAAGCTTGCACTCACTGTGTCTAAAGAAATTTAGTTGTATAACCTTGACTTAACTAAAGCTCCTCTCTCTATAGTAACACACTGACAAGCTGGAAGACAACTCTCAGATTTGCATCTTAGGGGTACTGGGAAAGGACCAAGAAGCAGCAGTTATTTTTAAGTTCCTTGACTGCTTCTTCGGTTTTCCTGTGAAGCTTGAACTAACAGACCGCTTCCATTAGCAATGCTTTCGCTGTTAAAAATAAAAATTATTTTAAGGTAATGGAATCTAAGAGTATAACTACTCCAATAATCAGAATAAGGGCTATATACATAATCTTCATAGGATTTTTCGTTCTTCTTTAAAGTGCCACAGATGCAATCAGTGGTTTGACCCAATCATCATCATAACCCACCTTCACCGAGGCTCTAAATAGAAATCTACCCTAACAGTAGAGACCTCCAAGGCAGAAATGCACTCAACCACCACAACACAGCACAAACCACAAGACACACAGCTCACCTAATACAGTGTGCCACTCAACTTAAGGCGAAACAGCTTGCCCAATACACTAATCATAGGTGACTCGATAGTGAGGCACACTGATGTCTCACTCACTAGGATGAATAAGGAGAAGGTAATAGTCAGCTATCAGGTGCCAGAATCCGACACACAATACATGCACTCAGGTCACTCCACAACAAGTCAACAAGTGCAAGTATGACTCCGTCACTGTCCATGTAGGTATGAATGACCGGAGACACACCTCCCTAGACTACATGAAGAGAGACATGGAGGAGCTCTAGGATTATGTAGCCCAGGCAGGTATGACCCTAGCCCTGAGCAACATCCTACCGTCGGCCAGAATGATATTGCAGAACAAGCAGAAAATGGCAGACTTCAACAACTGGCCAGGTTTCTGGTGTCATTCTAAGGGGATTCAGCGTCAGTCTACTTGGGATGATATGACTTGACAGACCTCGAGGCTTTGCCAGAGATGGCCTGCATCTGTCACCCCTGGGTTTCCGGATACTGGCTAAGGCTCTTGCCACCCTTACAGTGCCTTTTGTTAGGCGATGTTCATAAGAGCAAATTACCACCAAAACAACTACAAATAAATGCAATCTGAGGGTCAATGCTGCTCAAAGCTAAAAGTCTAAATCTGAAGATGCACTTGGTCAAAGCACTCTTCAAAATGGAAAACACAGTCATTTGTGCTATAACTGTGACCTGGTTTAAAGCAGCAGAAAGCACCCCTGCGCTACCAGACTACAACTCATTCCATACCTTTCGGCCTCAGAACATGGACCAAAGCTCCAAAGGCGGTGGTGTCTCCATATTCATAAGGATATGCACACCTCCAGACTAGTAGCCCAGAATAACGCATCTGAGATACTTCAGGTACAACTAACATTGGGTAAGACGGCGATTCAGGTCGTAGCCTGCTATAGGTCCCCAACCATGTCCTAAGACTCTCACCCCACGTTCCTAAGCACCCTGGAAATTATTAGGGTCCAACCAAACACTCTCATACTAGGTGACTTCAACTACCCCTCCATCAACTGGGAAAACTACTCATGCACCAAATACACTGGCCCAACACTTCTTGGAATTCATCAATTCCAATGTCTTGGACCAGCTCATTTTTACCCCCACTAGAGGAAGCAACATCCTTGACCTGGTTATTACTAACATGAACAACCGTTGCTCTACACCAATAGTCAATTTCCCCCTGGTTAGATCCAACCACAAACTAATCACCATGGAAATCCACATTTCACCCACAACCCCCGCAAAGTAACCACCATGAAAAACTTCTCTAAAGACGACTCTGGGCTCATAAAACAGAGGTGGTTAACTTCACAGCACCCATGTCAATGGAAAACAGATGCATAACTGCCGAATCATACACCAATGCACTGTACGAACACATACATAAAGGCGTGGAAAGTACAGTTGTGTACACTTACCATAAATGTAGATGTCTGAGTGTATTCACTGTTGCAGTCACCACACTTGGATTATCTGCCTGCAGGTTGCCCTCAGCCGGCCCAAATACCAGAGTCTTAGTACTTCTGTGTTGGATGCTGTCGCTTCTTCCATGACGTCAGGTCAGGTGGTATAAAACAGGCAGCCCATGCAATTACATCAGTTTTTCTTGCCCCAAATGTCCCCAAACAGGGTGCTAGTATATGGTGGGGAATGCCACCAGTAAAAAGTAAATACCAATGCCCTTAGGAATAGCCATAGAGAGGAGAGGTAGATAGATAGAGAAAACCAGGGGGCTGGAGGGAGGGAAACCAGGACTGCAACTGTGAATACACTCGAACATCTACATTTATGGTAAGTTCATAGGTAGGTACTAGGCTATTGGCCCTAGGGCCTATACAAGCCTAGCCAAAAAGGTAACCTGGCTTTCGCCACCCAAGAAAATTATTTTCCTGCGCCTCTGTCAAGCAGAACCACAGAAGTGATCCCCGGGGTGAATTTTCTATTATCCATCCAATCATCAAGATTTTTCTTGAAGAGTGCAAATGAGGTGCTCTGTTTGACATTGATAGGTAGTCTGTTCAAGAGTATGGGAAGTCTCTGGGACAAGAATCTATCCCTCCAGCATGTTCTGTTTATTGTGGTGACAAAGTTTAGGTCCCTAGAGTGTATAGCTCGGAGGGACTGGGATTTCTTTAAGTGGAGGATGTCCAACAGCTCTAGGTTTGACATAGCTTTGTATGTTAGGCAGAGATCGCCTCTGAGTAGGCGATATGTGACGGAGTAAAGCTGGAGTTTTTTTGAGACGGTCTGTGTAAGGGATCTGTTTGAGGCCAGTAATCCTCTTTATGAGGTATTTTTGCGGCCTTTCCAGTTGTTGTAGATGTCTTATGAGGTACATACCAAAAGGGGTGTTGTACTCTATAATGGGTCTAATGAGTGATGAGTAGAAGGCAACAATGACCTCTTTTTCTGGATGAGAAACCTTTTGTGATGAGGTGTGCCACAGAGAAAGATTTCCTGACCACTGTGGCAATGTGATTATCAAAGGAGAGACTACTGTCCACCTGTGTCCCAAGGTCTCATCATACTTTCGGTGTTAAGTAGACTACCGCCTATGTGGTAGTTCGTGGGTGCAGAGTTTTTACCAAAGGGGATGACGATGCATTTTTTGGCATTGAGCTTGAGACCATGTCCTTTGACACGTGAGGCCCCTTTGTAGGATGTCCACATCGTTAGGAGTTTCAATTATGGCTCCTAGTTTGTAGTCCTCTGCGAATTTAGTTAGCCAAAGACCTTCTGTTAGCCTGTACTTCAGAGAAGTAGATACCAAACAGGAGAGGACCCAGGACTGAACCCTGTGGTACTCCACTTGTCACTGGTCTGAAGTCTGATTTGGAGTCTGCTACTTTCATGGTGTGGGTTCTTTCAGTAAGCCAGTTGGCAAGCCATCTTGTGACATAAGGATTTATACCTAGTTTAGTGAGTTTATCTACAATTCCAGAGTGGGGGATGGTGTCAAAAGCCTTGGTGAGATATAGATAGGCTGTGTGAACCACCTTACCCACGTCTACTGCTTTGGTGACTGCTTCAAAGAGGTCTATCAGGTTTAGGAGACATGATCTGCCTTTTACAAACCCGAACTGGGTGGGGTCCAGAGTTTGGAGATTCCCAGTGTCTTTGTTTATAAATTCCATGATGATACGTTCCATGGCCTTGCAGATGAGGCTCGTCAGGCTAATGTTCCCGGGGTCTGTTGTGGCCCCCCCTTTGTGGAGTGGGATAAATGTCACGGTGCGCCATTCAATGGGCACAAAGCCTGAGGTGAGGCCATGACTGAACATGGTACTTAGATGGGGTGCCAGTTCATTCTGTAGTTCATGTAGAAGGCAGCCTGGGATGTTGTCAGGTCCCATGGATGCTGTGTCCTTGGCTTTGGAGAGTGAAGTTTTTACCTGTGCAGCCGTGATTACAGGAGCTTTGCATTCTTCCGGTACAAAGATGGGCCCTTTAGGGGGTGAGAGGGGGGTACAGTTAGCACTGAACCTATCTGCCAGTATGTTGGCAATATCAGTTGGTTCTGTATATTTAGTGTCATTGTGCTGTAACTCAGAGCAGATCTGTGTGTAGCCATTGAGATTTTTGACATAGCTATAGAATGCTTTGTGGTTGTCTTTAGAATCGGTGACAATTTTGTTTTCATAACTAGCTTTGGAGGATTTTATGAGGGATCTCAGCTTCTTACTGAGGCTGACCAGGGAGTTCCTCCAATCAAGGGATTTTACTCTTTTTTTGCAACAGTTTCTTTCTCCTGTTGTAGAGTTTGTTTATGGCAGAAGACCACCAGATTGGCTTCCTTTTTTTGGAGGATAGCATCTTAGTTCTGTTAGGGATAGCACGATCCATGCACTCGTGTAAGTGCTTATAAAGTGCATTTGTGTAGGATTCAGCAGTCGTACCTCTATTGTCCATCTGCATGGGTGTCGTGAAGTTTGCTACGTCTGTCTTAAGAAGCGTGAAGTTGGCTTTGGAGAAATTTTTTACGGTTGTTTTCCTAATTGGGGGTGGGAGCGGGATGTGAATGTCTAGGGTGATTAGCTTGTGGTCAGATCTGACCAACGAGGAGCTGACCTCTGATGTGGAACACCGGTCACCCATGTTCGTGATGACCAGGTCTAGGATACTATTACCCCTGGTGGGGGTGTGAATAAGTTGATCCAAAGCGTTGGAATTGATGATTTCCAGAAAACGTTGAGCAAAAGAGTTGGTACACGAGTAGTTTTCCCAGTTAATAGTAGGGTAGTTGAAATCACCCATTATTAGAGTTTTGGTTGTACCTTAATATTTTCCGGTGTATCAAGAAAAGAGGAGTGGGAATCCTGGGGGATTGCGGTTTTTGCCCAGTTAGTTGAACTTGGATAATCTCGGATGCATTATGCTGAGCAACTAGCTTGGAGGTGTGGATATCTTTAATGAATATGGACACACCTCCGCCTTTAGTGTTTCAGTCCGGGTTTGGTGGCTGAAAGGTGTGGTATGAATTATAGCCTGGTAATGCAGGGGTGCTCCCTGGAGCTTTAAACCAGGTCTCTGTCACTGCACAGATGTCAATGTTCTCCATTTTAAGGAGTGCCTCGAGTGAGTGCATTTTGAGGTTTAGACTTCTAGCATTGAGTAGCATTACCCTTAGATTTTGCTTGCTTGTACCTGTTACGGTGGTGAATTTGTCATTTGAACCTTGCCTAAAAAAGGCACTATAGGGGTGGCAAGAGCCTTTGCCAGTATCCGGAATCCCAAGGGCGACAGGTGCAGGCCATCTCTGGCAAAGCAGTGTGGTCTGTCGATCATGTCATCCCAGGCAGACAGATACTGGATTCCCTTAGAATGACACCAGAAGCTTAGCCAATTGTTAAAGTCAATCATTTTGTCCTTGTACTGTGGTGTCATTCTGGGTGATGGCACACAGTACACAACTGTACTATGTTCTTCGTGTTTCACTGTTGCAGTCATCACACTTAGGTCAATTCTCAAAGCTGAGGAGGGATGGAGGCAGTCAAGAAGTGTTGGGGCTGGCTAGTAAGCCTTGCAAGACTGCTGTAGCAAATCCAAATTGGAAAAGACAAGCAAGTGGTAATGCTTGATGAAGGTGTGTACAGAGCTCCAGGTTGCAGCTTCCAGAATGTCCCTGGTAGGGACTCCCTTGCGAAATGCTGTAGAGGTAGAAGTAGCTCTACTGAAATGTATTCTGACCCCCGGAGAGGTTGGTTTTCCATGGTGCTTGTAGCAGAAATGGATGCAGTGTGCTATCCATTTGAAAATGGTTTGTTTTGAAATGGCCTTAACCTCTGCCCCTGTAGCAAAGCTGACTAGCAGCTGGTCAGATTTTCTGAAAGGCTTAGCCCTATTATCAAGGAAGAACCTGAGCTGTCTGTGCACATCCAAAGAGTGTAGGATCCTTTCCCCTTTATTCTGAGGGTTAGGAAAGAAGGTTGGTAAATGGATGGATTGGTTCAGAGCCACACTGGACACCACCTTAGGCATAAAGGATGGGCTAGTCCTGAGGGGAAACCCTGTCAGCATGGAAAATAATGAAAGGTTCCACAGCCAGTGCTTGTAACTCAGACACTCTTCTAGCTGAAGTTATGGCTAAAAGCACGGCTGTTTTCCAAGGGAGGAATTTTAACTCTGCTGAGGCAGCAGGTTCAAAAGGGGGGAAGCATGAGCTTTTCCAATACAAAGTTAAGGTCCCAAGGCAGGGGTGGGTGCTCTCTTTGGGGGCCTTAAGTTGTTAGCCCCTCTCAGGAACTGTTTGATGAGAGGGTGAGAAAAAAAAGGTGGTTCAGTATTATAATGAGCCAAGATGGCAGAGGCATGAATCTTAATGGAGGAGAAGGATAGGCCTCTGTGTAGTATTTCTGCTAGGTAGTCCAGGATTAGAGGTAAGGAGGGCACTGCTGTGTCCTTTCCTTTAGACTGATTCCAAGAACAATATCTTTTCCACTTTTCATCATAGGATTTCCTAGTACTAGGCCTTTTGGCTTCAAGAATGACGTCCAGCACCTGTTTGCTGAAGGTTGCTGGTGGAGTACTCAATGGATAAAGCCAGGCTGCAAGGTTTAGGGTTTGCAATTGGGGATGCAAAATCTGTCCCTCCTGCTGAGACAGAAGGGTAGAGTCTTGTGTAGGTGCCAGGGTTGTCAAGCTGTGTAGGAGTGGGTACCAGTGCCCTTGGCCTGCCCTGTTTTATCTTGAGTAGTACTCTTGAGAGAAGGGGCAGAGGGGGAAATGCACAGATTGAGAGGTTTTCCCATTGAAAGGATATGGCATCCACCTTCCAGGCCCTGCTGTGAGGGTTCCTGGTGCAGTATTTTTTTTTTAACTGGTGGTTCTCAGGGGAGGCAAAAAGGTCCACCTTTGGTGTCCCCCACCTCTGGATCAGAAGGTTGAAGGTGTTGGGCTCCAATTTCCACTCGTGTGGGTCTAGGAGATTTCTGCTTAAGTCTGCCAGTGAATTCTGTTTGTCTGGCAGGAATTGAGCTTTAGATGCACTTGGTTGCTCAAGGCTGTGTTCTACAGGGCCATGGCTAACCTGCAGATTGGTTAAGAATGGGCCCCCCCCCCACTGCTTGTTTATGTACCACATAACTGTGGTGTTGTCTGTTTTTATCAGCAGTTGTCCTGGAAGGATTAGGTATCTGAAAGCTGTCAGAGCATTCTGTACAGCTAGCATCTCTTTTTCATTGATGTGCAGGAGAATCTACCCTGGGCTCCAGTGGCCCTGAATGCATTTGCCTACCATGTGAGCGCCCCATGCATAGTCTGATGCATCTGTTGTCAGGGTTTGGGAGGCGAGGGGTTGAGTGAAATGCAGTCCCTTGTTATGGCTGCATGCTTCTGCCCACCAAAGGAACTCTGTCCTTAGACAAGGTATGATAGGAATGACTGTTTTCAGGTCCTGGGAATGTTGCCACCAAAGACTTTTTAAGTACCAATGAAGTTTCCTCATATGCAGTCTTGCGTATGGAATTAGCAGAATACATGAGGCCATGAACCCTAGGGCATGCAGTATTTTTCTTGCAGATAGCTGGGTTCTGGTGGCCAATTATTTAAAGCAGTTTGTCAGATAGACCTGTTTTTCTAACGTGAGAAATGCCATCTGGGAAGTGGTGTCCAAACTTGCTTCAAGGAATACAATCTTTTGACTGGGCACCAGTTGTGATTTATTTTCATTGGCGGTGTACCCCAATGAAGTGAGAAGGCTTTTTACAAATGCCAGGTGCTGAAGTAGCAATTCCTGACTGTCCGCCTGACTCAGGCAGTTATCCAAGTATGGGAAAATTTGGATATTTCTCTCCCTACAGTATGCAATGGCTGGGGCCAAGCACTTTATGAATACCCTGGGTGCAGTAGATAACCCAAAGGCAAGTGCAGAGAGCCTACCCTGAAATGTAGATATTTCCTGCGTGACTCTCTTATGGGGATGTGCAGATAAGCTTCTTTTAAGTCTAGAGTGACTAACAAAGCATCCTTGGCTAGCATAGAGAGAAGCTGTTGGAGGGTAAGCATCTTGAATTTTGGGACCACCATGAAGGTGTTGAGAAATGAAAGATCCAGGATTGGGCACCAAGAGCCCTCTTTTTTTGGGCACCAGGAAAAGTCTGGAGTAGAAACCCTGACCCCTTTGTTTTACTGGAACAGGCTGAACAGCTCTGATACTGAGCAGGGAAAGTACTTGCTTTTGAGGTTCTGCCCACTGGTTTGGAGGAAGGTTTGGAAACCCACTTGGGGTTGGCAGTGAATGGAAGTAGGATTTGTACCCCTGGGATACAATGTTGAGGACCCATCGGTCCTGAGTAATGGACATCCAATTTTTGCATGAAGGGCAAGTTTTCCTCCTAGGGGCACAAGCAGTTGGGCAGGGCTGGGAAGGAGAATAGAGAAGTCATTGTGAACTTTTTCCATGGGGGGGGGGGGCAGCTTACCACTCCCTGTTTTTGGGATGGGGGCACTCCATTGTTTAGATCTCTGCATACCCTGAGACTGTAGTCTGGGTGGCCTGTTTCCTCTGGATCTTGTCTGGTAAGGCCTGAAAGGGGCTGGAAAGGACCAGTTTTTTGAAGGCCAGTGCCTACTGAATCTAAGAGGTTGCACTTCTAAGAATTCTTTAACAGTTTGCATAGAATTAGCTTTTTTCTTCCATCTTTTTAAGAACTTCTTCTGCTTTGGTGCCAAACCGTCCTTATTTAAAGGAATGCCTAGTAATCTGGATTTAACATGCTCTGGCAAGGTTTGCTCCTTCAGCCAATCATGCCTTCTCAGTACAGAACCAGTGACTGCAGCCCTGCAAGATGCTTCTAGGGCATCAAAGTCACACTACAAAGTATGCTTACTAACTTGGTTTGCAGAATGCATTAGCTCTTGTAAATCTTTATTTTTTGCACAATCTGGAAATACCATTTTTTAATTAGTTCCATAATATGTTGCTGGTACTTCAACATGTGAAACTGGAAATTCAATGCCCTGATGGCAAGAGTTACAGTGGTATATACCTTCTTACCCCATCTGTCTAAAGCTCGAGAAGGGTCTATATCAGTTGAGTGAAAACCCTATTACGCGAATACGTCGAACCGTATTGCGCGAAGTACGTAAACCTCGAATGTCCAAAACCGCAAATTCCGAAATGTCGATTTGTTTTGGTTGGCCCGTCTGCGCTATAGCTCCGTAAGGTAAGTGTGCGATAGATAGGACTTTAGGGTTAGGATTTGGGTTAAGGTACGTGCATAGATATGTAATGTATGTAAGATTTAGTGTAGCGTTACATGTACGTTTTTTTTTAAGTGTATGTATGTGTGTTATTTATATTGTTTGGGTGTATGTCTGTAAGGGAAGTCTGCGGTAGTTACGGACCTTAGGGTTAGGGAGGGGTTAAGGAAAGTGCATAGATAGTTGTGTATGTGGGGTTTAGTGTAGTGTTGAAATTAGGGTTTTGTTAAATGTATGTATGTGGATTTATTTTGTTTGAGTGTATGTCTGTAGGGTTTGGTTAGTGTATGTATGTGGTTTATTTATTTTGTCTGGGTAGGTACTAAGTAGCGGGTGGTGGGGTTGGCTGACTATGTTAGTTCGATATTTTATTTTTCGCAATTTAGTGCATTTGGGATTTTCGCGGTTCGAGGTATAGGGGGTCGATGTTTAGGTATTCGCGTAAAGAGGTTTTCGCTCAACTGATATAGACCCGCTCTGGAATCCCTGTCCTAAGGGGTAGGATTTTTGGCTGTAGTAGCCTTAATACCTTTAGGTCCCTGGGAAATGGTCTCTGGATCAGCAGTATGATTCTTGAAAAGAAACTTGTGGGAATCAGGTACTCTGTAGTACCGGTCAGGTTTCCTAGGGGTCTGGGGTAAAGTATTTGGAGTGAGACTGGACTCCATAAAAACATCATCTACAACATCAAGGACAGGGGTATAGCTAGAGGCCTGTGCTGAGGCAACTCTAAAAATTTTCTGAGTCTCTTTTTGGACTGAGGGTAGCCTTGGCATTCCCAGTGGAAATGCTCTCTTTAAGTATGCAAGGTTTCACCAAAAGAAAAATCCTCTGGAGGGGAGGCAGAGTGAATTGATTCCCCTGCGTCTGAATCCTCATAGGCTGATAAGGGAATGTTCTGATGATCAGAAGGGTCAGAGTCATCAGACTCCTGGTCTGTAGAGTCAGAAGGAAACTCAATTCTTTGTCTCTTAGCAAGGGAAGGCTGGCTTCCCCTAATTAGGGTAATAAGGTTGTCAGCCATTCTAAGCATTTGTTTTTGTGGCATGAGAGCTTGAGCATGCACTTTCGGTTTTCTAGGCGTGGTGCGTACTCTGGGCCTACGAAACTCGGTAGTTTTGGCTAAAAAAGAAGAAGTCGGCTTGATTCGAACATCAGTAGGATGGTATACACCCTCAGAAGCCGGTGTCTGCACAGTGGCTCCGGACCCATCTAAGGTAGAGACATTCACAGGTTCCATAGCCAAGTAAGCATCACGCGTCATACCGGACTCCAAACGGGTCTCAGCAGAGGCCTGCGAATCTACAGAAGCGGGCATCAGGGGCTGCAAAGGCACCTCACTGAGTACCAGCAGACTGGAGACTAGCTTAATGGAAGCGTCGTTGGCAGTTTTGGACCTATGCAGTCGGTCTGTCTTGATCTTTACTTTTTTTTGGAAGATCGGTAGTCAGATGGCTTATCGAAGGCATTTCGGAATACGGAGAATGAGAGCGAAAAAATTTAGTGACAAAGATAGCCCAACAACGAATGGTTCAGGCGTTGAACAAGGCACAAAACTGACAGCAAGGGATGCCATGGTTTGGGCCTAAACAAGTGACGCAGTAAGAATGAAAATCTCTGTGAGGTATTTGCTTTCAATAGAAAAGACAATTGTTAACTTTTTCTGACACCGGTTAGAGCAAGAAAAAAGGATCCCCAACAGGGTACTTTGCTTTAGAATACTTCAGGATTATAAACTCGAAAACGAAAATTTCAGGTAGCGGCCGATCAGCACTTGTGAACTACTACTGCTTCAGGCTCTTCCACGGCAAGAAAGACTGATGTAATGGCGTCGGTTGCCTGTTTTATACTCTTGACGACCTGACGTCATGGAAGAAGCGAGAGCATCTGACGCAGAAATACTAAGACTCTGGCATTTGGGCCGACTGAGGGCTACCTACAGGCAGGTAACCCAAGTGTGATGACTGCAACAGTGAAACACGAAGAACATTTAGCCATTCCCAAGACTCTTTTTTTTTTTTTTTTTTTTTTTTTGGAGAAGAAAGGAAGCCAATATGGTGGTCCCCTGCCATTAATAAACTACAATAGAAAGAATAAACTGTTGCAGAAAAAGGTGAAGTCCCAAGACTGGAAAAACTCCCTTAATAGCCTCAACAAAAAGTTGAGATCCCTCATCAAAACTCTAAAGCCAGCTATGAAAGCAGAATTGTGGCAGACACTAAAAACAACCACAAAGCCTTCTATAGTTATATCAAGAATCGCCACGGTAATACCCAGGTTTGCTCTGAGTTACTGCACAGTGGTACATCCTATACTGAGCCAACAGATATAGCCAACATACTGACCAACAGATTCAGTGCCAACTTTACTCCTCTCTCTCCCCTAAAGGACCAACCACAATATCGGAGGAATGTCAGGCACCCAGCATTACTGCAGCACAGGTTAAAGCTGCATTGTCCAAGGCCAAGAATACAGCTTCCATGGGACCTGACAATATCCCTGGAAGTGTTCTACTTGAACTACAAAGAGCACTCGCACCACATCTGTGTGTCCTGTTCAATCACAGCGTCATCTCAGGCGTTGTCCCTACCGAATGGCTCACTGCTACAGTCATCCCTCTCCATAAAGGGGGAGTGACTACAGACCACGGGAATTATCGCCCCATTAGCCTGATGAGTCTGACATGTAAGGATATGCAGCGCATCATGGACCTAATTAACAAGGATATAAGGAATTTCCAACCTCTAGAGCCCACTCAATTTGGTTTTGTGAAAGGTAGATCATGCCTGCTCAACTTGGTCGACTTCTTTGAATCAGCCACCAGAGCTGTAGATGAGGGCAAGGCAGTTCATACAGCCTACCTCAATCTGGCCAAGGTCTTTGATATCATTCCTCACTCAGGAATTGATAAACTCACCAAACTAGGCATCAACCCCTATATCACTAGGTGGGTTGCAAACTGGCTCACAGAACCCACAATGTGAAAGTAGCGGACACGAAGTCAGACTGCCAACCAGTCACGAGTGAAGTCCCACAGGGATCAGTCCTGGGTCCTCTCCTAATTGGCATCTACTTCTCAGAAGTCCAGGCCAACACGGAGGGACTCTGGCTGACCAAGTTTGCAGATGACTGCAAGCTGGGAGCCATTATTAACTCAAGTGATGTAGACATCTTACAGAAAAGCATCACTGAGACTAATGACTGGTGTCAAAACCATGTTGTTAAGCTTAATCCCAAACTGTGTCATCATTCCCTTTGGGAAAAACTCAGTTTCCACTAATTACCACATGGATGGGAGCCCACTGAAGGCATTATAAAGAGCTCTGGAGACAAGGGCTGACAGCAAACTCTCCTTTGGCCATCACATTGCCACTGTTGTCAGAAAGTCCTTCTATGTGGCACATCTCATTACCAAAAGTTTTGCATCCAGGAAGAAAGAGATCATCATCTCTCTCTACTCTTCCCTCATTAGGCCAATCATCCGAGTATAATGCCCCATTTGGCATGTACCTCACTAGATGCATGCAACAGCTGGAAAGGCCACAAAAGTACCTTACAAAGAGGATCCTAGCCTTAAACACATGTCCTACACAGACAGACTCAAAAAACTCCAGTTATTCTCTCTCATATCATCTCCTAAGAGACCATCTCTGCTTGACTTACAAAGCCATGTCTGACCCAGCTCGGTTAGAAATGTAACATCTAAAGAAATCCCAATCCCGCCGCACCACACGCTCCACAGACCTCAACCTCATTACCACAATCAACAGAATATGCTGGAGGGACAGGTTCATAACCCAGAGGCTGCCCATGCTCTGGAACAGACTTCCCATACATGTCAAGCAGAGCACCTCACTGGCCCTCTTCAAGAGAAATCTTGATGAGTGAATGGGAAATATAAAGTTCACCCCGGGGATAACTCCAGTGGCTTTACTTGATAGAGGCACTGGGAACTAATGTTGGGCGGCATGATGCCAGGGCATGTCTGTGGGCTAAGCTTGTAAAGGCTACAGGGCCATTAGCCTGGTACACACCTATGAACCTATAAGTCTCAATTCTGAATCTTATCAGTTCAAACCCTGACATGGCAAGCCTTGATGCAACAGCGACAGCATCGCAGTAACATTTTTGTGTATGAACACTTATTTTTACCTACTGTAGCAACAGAGTTCTCTATTCTATTTGTTATACTAGCAGAAACAGCATACAGGTTTTCCTGCCTCTGGTCTACAATAGATTATAAAATTCCATGTAAGCAATGTCTTTTAGTTTCTCCCATTAGGGGCTGCCACAGCAGGTCACTGGTCAACAGACTGGCAGTGAAGTTTTTATGGTGTCGAGTTGCCAGCCCGGCTCCAAACCTTCATAGAAGGCACAAACACGCCTACCTGCATGTCTTTAAAACATGCTTGACCGCAGGGAGGACATGCAGACTCCGCACAGAAAGCACTCCAGATGAGTATCGAACCGGAGAACCTCTTGCTGTGAGGCAACACTAACCACTGTGACCTACTACTAGATAATAAAATTCCACGTACGCTAAATAAAATGTTTCCTAAAAGCTAATGCACAAGCTATATGAACATTCTACCCATAATTATCTTGGAACCATGAATCTTTACAAACAGGCAAAGCTACCACAGGACAGCACTTCCACTTATTAGATAAATGCAATGAAATAAAAGCATCTGGTTTCCTCATGTTAAATTCATCCTACGGGTGTTTTATACAAGCTATCAGCTTTCGTACAGGTAACAGATTATATCACGTGAATACTCTTTAAACTACAACAAAAAGGAGGCAATGTCGACTTTGCATCGGGGAGCCTCATTCTCTCTCTCTAGCTTTTTTTGCAGATGAATAGCTATTCCCCACAGGCCAGTTCCAATTCAGAACTTCACCATATAATTCAAAGTATCCATAAAAATATATGCTGTAGGTGACACTGAGGGCCGGGAGAAAGAATTCCTCCTATACAAATTCTGAGGAGGAGCATAACAAGTATGCCTCATACAAAAAAAAAATCTTCATCACAACATTGTCAATTGTGGTAATTTTACTAACTCTGCTACAGATTTTTTTTTTTCTTACACAGCCTCTATGAAAGTGGGCTTTGACTCAGACTACACAAGAAAATAAAGAGAAAATAAATAGATACAGCAAAGAAAGGTATTCTCTTTCTTTTCATTTTTCCCTGCTTGAAACTTTGAGATGCCTCGAAATACCTGCATCCCAGTGTTTCAGCTATATACTAACAAATGTACCAGACAGGTTCCCAGGTCCATGCAGCATACATTTTTTTTTTTTATTATTATTCTTTACTTTCACTGCCTGACAACCAGCAGCCATCTCCCAGCAAATCAGCTCATTCACTCCCCATCACTGCGGTGTGGGCTGACCAGGAGGGGCTTCATTCTGACAGCCATTAGGGATGCTTTGATATCTCAGCTTTATGTTCTCCTGCAGGTATCCAACTTACAAATATAAGGAGGACATTCTATGGGACTGTCCATGATGGTCGTAAGTGTACAATAGGGTAGGAAAATATTAGAACAAACCTTTTGAGAAAAATTAAAAGTAAGAACAATGTATAAACTTTCAAAAAATTAGACACTTAGCCGAGACAGTGGCTTGAAACGGCTGTACAGCAATGCGGCAAATGAGATCTGAGGTAACAGGGAGCACAGCATTCTGGGTAGGACCTTGGCTCGATAGTTTTTGGCTGACGCGAGCTTGATATTGGCCGGCTTGGTTCAGATGATGGAACCGATAACCCATCAGTAAGGAATAAACAAAGATTAACAATAACATATCTACAGTTATCCGGCATCTACCAATCCTCATGGGTGCTGGTTAACCGAGAGTTTATTATACTTATTTTTTCTGCCCACTTCTGCTTTAATTTCCATGTCTGCTCTTTTCTGAGATGCTCCTACTAATCTGATCACCCCCTGGATATTCACTTTATTGTGAATACAGAACTGCTGATGAAAACTGAGACCAGGCTGAAGACAGAAGTAGGTTGGATAAAACCCAAACGTAATTTATTGTTAAAGTGACCATTATGGTAGAAGATGCTCAGTAATACCGAAAAGAAATTGGATAAAAATGTTCTGAAATGCGTACTTCTATCAAACTATATGTTTATTCAATTGTTTTGTGTGTATATGTGTAACACACTATATGTGCAAAAGTGAATGAACGGTCTGCAGATCTAGATCCAGATGCCATTCCCACTTCATCCCTTCTGTGCACAGCTCTCAACCTTCCATCTCCAAAATGAGGAACACTGGAACAAATGGGCAAAATGTGAAACACATACTAATGGCTTACTAACAACTAGGAAGGCCATAGGATGGTTAAAATATGCTGGTTTTACTTATAAAGAAAATCTTTTAAGAATTAATATGATTCATTTCTATTTACCATGGATTTCACTTAAAAAATTCCTAACACTGAATGTGTGACAGAGTCTTTCAATGTGGAACATTAAGGAACTTTGAGGAACATGAACTTTTTAAGACCCCAAATAAGGTATGTTTCTTGTAATGAGGTACACTTGACAGGTATGCTTCTGTGTACTGTTTGTGTGTGCGTGTGCATCCACACACAGTCTTGTTAAAAATGCATCAAAGTGAAGTTCACATGAAAAGGATGGGGGAAGCAGCGACAGTGCTGTGCTTACGCAGTTCACACTGCAAAGTTACATAGATGGCATTGACTTGCAACCTCCTTTTTAATCTGTCCAATAAATATGTTGTTCAAAACAGCATTAAGCAAGTTGTTTTAAAAAATAAAAATTGTTAGTCAGTCATGTTGATTTGTAATTTCTATAAAAAATAGTGTATTTTTTTTTACTTCCACTGTGGAAGTCCTTTCCACACCAATGCCCTTATGTACAATCTCTCTCTCTCTCGATCTTTCAGCTTCTGTTTTTGGGGTCTCAAACCTGTTGCAACCCCCATGCCAAAATGACAGACTCGGGTGTTTTAGGCAACTATCTTCAAGAAGCAACATACTGTAAGAGAAATGTACTGTACTGTTGATAATCTACCACACTCGTAAATATTCATATAGATTACTGTTGCAGTATCCACTAAACATGGGATATATTCTGCCACGGGTACAGTATGGTTGGCCAATCTGAAAACTTTCAGACACCTTCCTCATGCAATGTACATCTGTCATTAGCATGACAGATTGTGCCAGTATAAGGAGGATGTATGTAAGTGCCAAAACTCAGAGCTTTCTTGCCTCAGAATGATTGGTTTCAGCCTCCAATTCTAAAGTTCACTTTTGTCAGAAAAAAAGAAAAGGAGAATGTAGATCCCAACCTGTACAGGGAAAAATAATTCAGGGCAACATAGGGAGATATTTATATTGCAACAGTGATATATTCAAACATCTACTGTTATTGTATCCTGGATTCTCTTGGTGAGGAATGTTCTTAAGATCACGGTTTCAGTAGTTATTGCATATGTCACAATTGCCAATGCTCCAGAAGAGAGGGAGGATGGAGCTGAATCCAAGTCCAGAATGCCTTGAAAAACAGCGTTAGCAGAAGTATCTTGGGTGCTGGAGACAGCATTCGGCTTGTAATGAATGTTTAGTGAAAGTATGATCCAAGGATCAAGCAGTTGCTTCCAAATTGATATAGAGTCTGTAACCTTCCAGAAATTCTCAGATGTGACTACTGCCCCATCAAAATGGGCACTGGCATTTTTAGGAGAATTTCTGCCATGGCTAGAACTGAATGGAAGGGAAAAGTCATCTGGAAATAATTTTTAGAAACTGGCAGCTCCTTTTTCTTACCATCATAGGATACAGTGTTGATTATTGGAACAAAACTGAGTTTACAAAAAATTAAGTATCTGCTGTCTATTTGCATCTAGGCAATGAAGAATTTGTTCTCCCTTATTTTGTGGATTAGGGTATAAGGCATGGATCTGGACAGTTCAATTAAGAGTAAACTTAAGAGAGCACTTCAGGCATGAAGAAAGGTCTGGTTCTGAAACTCACCATCTTTGGGGAAAGACCAAAAAAGGTTGAAACCTGTCTAGCTGAAGTTAAAGCCACTACAAAGACAGTCTGCCAATTATAAAATTCAGGGAAGAGCTGGTTGTGGGTTAAAAAGTGGATTCATTTTTCCAAAATGAAATTCAAACCCCTAGATGGAGCCATTTTCATTCTAAATTGTCTAATATGCAAAACACCTGTCAAGTTAAAAAAAAAAAAAAAAAGGAGAGAATTGAGTGGCAGACTGTTAGAAATAGTTGAAAGATGTACCTCTGCTGAAGTGTATATGCAAGGTCAGAATTCAGCAATTCACACAGATATTGGAGTACCAGCTGCGCCTCTGTTTAACATGGGATCTCTCTCCTCTTTTGGGGCACCAAAATTAACTTCTTTTTTGATATGGATAAAAAAGATTTCCTAGTAACATATTTTCTAGCCTCTTGTAAAATCTGTTGTACATTCTCAGAAAAAAAAGAAAAGGAATGTGCCTAAAGCGGATCAAAAACCTCTCATGCACACAGCCAAACTCGGATTTTGGATATTCAGTTGAATCAGAGATACCTTATCCTATATGAGCAATTATACTCTGCGAGGAAATTTCTGGGGACTGCTCTTGAGAATGGAGAGCCAGTGGTGTCTGTGCCAAAGGGGGTCACCACTAGCATCTTTGGTAAGCTCTTCCTGGTCTTTTGGAAGATGCTGGTAATGAGAGGAAAGTGGGGAGGGCATAAAGAACATCCTTGACAATGGGAATAAAATGGCACCTGTCTTCTGGACCTCTCTGTAAGGTGTCCTGGAGCAGAGAGGTTTCAGTGGTTTGCTTGCAATGGAGGCAAACAGAACTATTTCAGGAATTTAACATTGGTGGACTATTTGCGGAAAGACCTCCTAGTACAACACCCACTCATGAGGGTCTGTCTTGAATGCACTCAAGGAGTCTGTTGCGATATTTTGAAGGAAAGTAAGCTGCATGCAGAAAATTTGCATTGAATTGCTATGTCCCATGCAATCACAGCCAGCCTGCAAAGGGGTGGGACCTTGTTTCCTCCCCATTTATGTACCACAGTACAGTAGTATTGTCTGTTACACTAAAAGAGTGCTTGGGGACCAAAGTTCATTCACAGCTTTCAGGGTATTTTCAAAAGCCATAATTTCTCTCAAGATGATGCGTTTATTCCTTCGTTATAATTTCCAAATTTCTTCCTGCAACAAAGCAACTTGCAAAACTGACCTCTAAGCAAAATCCAGAGCATCTGTGGTTTCCAACTGACGGAGTGGAATAAGAAAGAGGAACAGGTTGTATTAGACTTGTTTGGCCCTCTAAGAGTTCCTTCACTACAAGGTTGAGAACTGCAATTAGAGAGAGAGAGTGAGTCTTGAGCCCAAACTAATTTCAAAATGCAGTCCTTCATGAGAAATGATATGGACATAAAGGCCACGAATCCTAGAACTCTTAGAATTCTCTTGAAGATGATATATTCTGCTGATTGTAAGAATGTCTCACAATTTAACGACTACCAGGGTCTTTACAAGCCTAGTGCTATAACCCAACCCAGTTTTGCTCCAGTCTTCCTTGGGCACCTATATAGTGGGATATGTTAGTAAAGAGATAGCCAAGGGTTATGGGAGGGTGTTAGGGACTAATTTACTTACAGTTGCTCTCTGTCCATCAGAGGCATGCGGGCCAGACCTGGGGTGAATAATTTCCCATTCAATGACAAACGCTTTTTTTTTTTTTTTAAATACAGTCAGGGAAGAACTCTGCTTCATGTAGATGGGGACCTTATTCCCTAGTGCAGTGATCCTTTGAGACACATATCGGTCTCTCTAGCATGTTCTATTTATGTCACAGGCAAAGTTCAGGTTACTGGATCTAGTGTTTCTGCTGCTATTTGTTTTGTGGATGTGCAAGAGATCCATCACAGCTGGATCCGAGGATTACTTGTATGCTAGGCATAAAGAGCCTCTCAGTAACATGTAGGAGACTGAGTGCAGAGATAGGAACTTAAGATAATCTGTGTACAACAGGGTATTCAGATCCTGATCTTCTTAATGAGGCACCTCTGAGGGCATTCCACCGGGTTTATATTATGTTGCCGAAAGCTGTTTACAGCGAATATGGCAACATTGACCCTTAAACACCGAAAACCCAAGCGAACGGCCAGATCACTGATTTTTTCCCCAGGACAAAAAAAAAATCAGATCAGTCACATATGACACACCACCTAAATCACTACAAAGTGGGGGGCTTTGCCCCCCACTAAATATACCAACTCAGAGATCGCACTACAGTAAGGTAAAGGGCAATTTCACGATGACGGCCAAATGAAAAAAATCTCTGACCTGGCTGTTTGCGTTAGTGGGTTTTCGGTGTTTATTGGTCGATATTGCTATAATCGCCAACAGCTTTCGGCAACATAATACAGACCTGTTCCAACTGTTTCAAGTGCCTGGTTAGGTACATGCCAAAGGGGGCACTGTAGTCAATGATGGGTTTGAAGCCATACTCTTTGCTTATGAGTTGTGTGACACAGGATGATTTTATTACTAGCTAGACTACTTGTTGGTAGAAGGTCAGATTACTGTCTACATATGTTCCCAGATCCCTGACTACAGATTCAACCTCTCAGGGATGTTTTACTGATGGGAGTAATTACCTTGAGTGGATGATTTCCCAAAAAGGCACTATAACGCATTTCTTTGTGCAGAGTTTTAAACGAAAGTTTTGGCAACAGTCATTTGTGTAAAACCCTCCTGTAGGATGTTGGTGTTGTGGGGTGAGAGGTCTCCAACATAGCTCCCAATTTACAGTCATCTGCAAACTGGGTGAGCCAGAATCCTTTGACATTAACCTCGACTTCAAAGAAGTAGATACCAAAAGGAGTGGGCCCAACAAGGAGCCCTGAGATACTACACTGGTGACCGGTTTCCTAGTGGAGGTGGTCTCACCAATCCTAACTTCCTGGGGTCTATCTGTGAGCCAAATTGCAATCTAGCAAGTTATGGATGGATTTATGCCTAGTTATGAGAGCTTGTCCACAACACTCAAGTAGTATTGCATCGAACACCTTGGCTAGACCACGTAGGTGGTATGCACCGTTTTCTTCTTATCCATACCCTTGGTAACCCTCTCAAAGAAGTCTACCAGTTTGAGTGGGCAAAACCTTCCCTTAAATCTAAACTGGGATGGGTCCAGTGTCTGTAGGTTGCTAATGTCTTCTTACAATTTGTTCCATGGCTTTGCATACTAGACTTGTCAGAGTGATGCGTCTGTAATCAGTTGATGGTACATCTTTATGAAGAGGGATAACTGCTGCAGTCCTCCATTCACCTGGCACATTACCTGTTTTGGGGCTGTAGTTGAAAAGTGCCTCAAGTGGTCCTGCTATGCCATGTTTTAGACTATTTAGAAGGCAACCAGAGATACTGTCGAGGCCCACTGAAGCAGTGTTTTGGCCCTAGAGAGCACCACCAGGACTTGTTCCCAGTTGATGGGGGGGGGGGGATATGCTAGGAGGGTTTTCATAGGGGTAAAGGGGGGGGAGTGAAATTAAACCTAAATGCATCAGCTAGTAGGTTCGCTGTGTCATCCTGATGACTGAAGGTAGTGCAATTTACCACCGGTTCTGCACACTGAGTGCTACCTTTAAGATTCTGGTAAGTGTAGCAGCCTCAATGCAGACATATACATGTTTGCACAGGGGTTCTGTAAGTAATTCTGAATAAGGACTTGTGTTCTCTGGGTTTGGGGGAGAAGTGAATTTTGATTTTTAATAGGATGTGATTTGCTTTAAAGTAGTTCCTGTTACAGGTTTAGTTGGGCTTTCCAGGTTGATTTTTTTATTTTGAGAGAGACCAGTTTTGTGATCCAACCTCACCAATGAGGATGCGACACAGAAGGGTAAAACACTATCCCATGTTGGTGAAAACAAGGTCCAATATGTTTTACCCTCTGGTTAGAGTGCACACTATATGGTCAAGAGTGCTTGGTGATAAAGTCCAGGAAGCTTTGTGCCTGTGAGTTAGAGGCAGTGGGTGCTTCTCAGTCTACACAGGGACAGTTACTGTCTCCCATGAATAGGGTATTTGGTTGGATGGGGAGCACTTCTAGTAGGTCTAGATAAATCTAGGTCATAGAGTACAGCCTGTAGCTGGCCATGACATGGCAGGGAACCTTATCTATGGAAACCTGAATGTGGATGAATTCCAGGGCATCATCCTGTTTAACCAACCTGGAGTTGTATTTGTTGCTAATGTAGATCAATAGACCTCCAACTTTAGCCACTGTTGGAGTACTGTCTGTGGCTTTAAATTAAGTCTCAGTAACATGCATATCTATAT
Organism: Protopterus annectens; assembly: GCF_019279795.1. NCBI lineage: Eukaryota > Metazoa > Chordata > Ceratodontiformes > Protopteridae > Protopterus > Protopterus annectens. The sequence continues at coordinate 783,675,383 of NC_056743.1, forward strand.
TCTCTAGACTGAAGACAGCTTGTAGATTGTGGAGTTTCTTGCTTAGGCTCCTACCATTGGACAGTAACATCTTTTTTTTTCTTTGCTGGTAGTTTTGCCACTGTGACACTGAATAAAAAAGTAGGGGGGTGGGTAAAGTTTGATCCAATATCTGAAAGTGGGGTGGGGTGGTAGTAACACAGGTGCAAACCATTCTTCAATCCTCCCACGCTATAGATATTGGATTTCCCTGGAAAATAAATTAATCCAGTTATTAAAAATCAATAATTTTCTCTTCATACTGTGGCATCAACTTTTGTGAAGGTAAAATGCTGCTCAGTGCAAGGCACATACCAGTCTGAGAGACATATTCCTAAAGTCCAGTGAGGTAAGTCTCAGGTCATTTACACCCATATGGACTAGGATAGAATCATATTGGTACTTGTGGTGTAGTGATTTGAGTTCGTGTGTGACACTGCGCATCTTTGCTCCAGATAGGCAACTAACAGTTACCTACTCCTTGACCATCCTGGTGACAGGGGCATCTGTGTGTAGCATAATAGAATCCACTAGGACAACAGTACTAAGTATTTGCCTTATGGACTCTGTTCTTGGGGGATCATTAGGCTTGCATGTGGAGTTAGATGTTGTTTTTGGTGTTTGATTTATAATTGCTGAGGACAGATACTGTCCTTTGATGGCTTAGGAGGTCTCTGAGGTACGGAGTGGTTTCCTTTTAAGTGTCTCAGCATAAGAAGATTTGCGTGTGAAGGATGCAGTGTGTGTGTTCTTGACAACCTTGTTTGTAAGCGAGAATGGAGTTATGCATGTACCTCTCTCTCATACTGTGTTAGACTCTAAGGATTAAAAGGTTGTCTGACTACATAAGACAATTGTTACATTGTCTCAGGATGCCCATATCCACCAAGCTGGCTATAGAGACATTAGGAAATTGTAAATCCATGTTGTCAGGGCCTGAATTAGAGCTGGACTATTACAGTTTAGGGACTTGTTTCTACAGGGTCACCACAGTGGTGTCTAGGGTTAAGGCTAGATGTTAGATAGTGCTATGATCTGACTAAGTAGCTAACTAGCTAACTAACACTAACTAGCTGCCCTGCCCATAGCTCCATGCAAACCCCTTCAGTGTTACAGGTTAAGGGCCAAAGTACTAGCTTAACAGGTTTGCTACTATTCAGGGTACTAATAACCACCACTGGACAGTGAGCAGCTCTGCAAAAAATCACCTGCTTTATAACAAAAAAGCTGAAAACTAACTGCCAGGTCCTTTTGGCTAATAAACAACATTTGAAATCCATCGAGTGCTTCCCATCTCAGAGAGACCAGGTAAACATCTTCTGCAACAAGATGGGTGCTCCTGGAACTTCTTAATGTAAAAATACAGCAAAAGTAGCTCTCAAGTGCAGATCAACATCAAGCAACTAAGTACGTAAAAAGCACTATGGCTGATGAAACAATCTCTCTAAGTCTCCCTGTGTGTTTCTCAATTTGGACTAACCAGGCCACTTTACTGCTGTCACAAGAATAGCAGTCTCATTCTTCTTACTGAAGAACACACTTTGGTTAGCCAAAAGCGAAATGGTACCACCTAGGTACAACAAGTAACTGTCACTTTAAGCCCACTTGTGTGCTTCCCAACTTGAATAGACCAGGCTACCTTCCTATTGCCCCAATGAAGCCCTTTTCTATAATATTTATAAGTCAGGAGCGTGTGGGTTACTGCCAAGAGAAAGGCAAAGGGAAAGATGCCCTGCAATTTTCTGTGAAAGGATGGGGTGGAGTGAGGAAGTATGTGGCAAGGATAGTCTAATATTTTTTCTTTGTAAGTTGGATGCCTGTGACCCACAAGATTTTATTTTAGAATCTTCTTGACACTTTCTTTTGAGCTGCTCTTTCCTAGACTTCTGCTGACTAGATATGAAATGTTTATGAAAAAATGGACCTGGATTGGAAGGATATTTCTTTATACATTTTGGAAGTAAAGAAAGGTGGTTAATTCCATGCATGAATTTTCTTTTTTCTACTGGGTTTTTGAAAACAAACAGAAGCATTACAAAAATATCCTTGCCCAGTGTAGCATTTCATGACTGAGCTTTTACATCATCAGGAAAGGAGTGTAATCTTATCCATGTATGGTCTCTCATAACCAGAATACCAGTTACAGCATCCACTGCAACTTAGCCATGTAGATTTCAAGTCAATGTTAAGGAAGACCAGCCAAGGTTTGTCCCACACTGGTCAAAATGCATAAAAGGAATTTTGTCGTGGTTTAGCAAGTAATGTCTCCAAATGCTAAGGTGGCAGAGGTATACACCTTTTTGCCAACACTATCAAGTGCCCTGCTTTCTTCAGCACTGGGAAATGTTATAGTTCCAATGTCAACAAGCAAAGAAATGACAACAGGGTCAGGAGAAGAATTTTTATTAAGGTATTTGTGCTTATCTGGCTGGGACTTTATAAAACCTGACAGGTTACTTGTGAGGAAGAACCTGTCAGTCCAGGAACACAAACTCCAGAAAAGACATCTTCTAGAACCCAAAGAACTCAAAGCATTGCAACAGGCAGAGGGATATCTACATTTAGCAGCAACTAATACCTTTTTGAGGAAAGTACAGTTGTGTACACTTACCATAAATGTAGATGTTCGAGTGTATTCACTGTTGCAGTCATTACATTTGGGTAATCTGCTGGCAGGTTGCCCTCAGTCGGCTTGAATATCAAAGTCTTGGGTCCTGTGTCTGTTGCTGTTTCCTCTTCCATGACGTCAGGTGTATAAAACATGCAGCCAACACCATTTTATTCAGTTTTTCTTGCCCAAGATGGCAGGTGCCCCCCCCCCCCAAATGGGGAGCAAAAGATATAATATATATATATATATATATATATATATATATATATATATATATATATATATATGTATATATAAACAGCAATATATGTAAATGCACTTTTAGCAACATAAACTTTACCTTCATCTAAAAGCAAATACACCACAAAGGCTTTAGAATATATAGTGAAGGAAAGAGAAGTTATAGAAAAGGGGGATGGCGGGTGGGTAATCTGGACTGCAACAGTGAATACACTCGAACATCTACTAAGTGTACAAAACTGTTCTATGTTCTTTGTGTTTCACTGTTGCAGTCATTACATCTGGGTAGAATCCCAAAGCTATGGATGGGATGATGGAATGAAATAGCATTAGGAGCGGCTATGAGGCCCTGCAAAACTGCAGTGGCAAAGCCTGCCCTGGATTTGGAAAAGAGAGGCAAATGATAATGCTTTGTGAAGGTATGAACAGAGCTCCAAGTAGCAGCTTCTAGAATGTCTTTAGTTGGAACTCCTCTGAGAAAGGCTGTTGAGGTAGAGGCAGCCCTGTTGGAATGTGACCTGATTCCCTTGGGCACAGGTTTACCATGGGGCAAGTAGCAGAAATGAATGTAGTGGCTTATCCAGTTAGAAATAGTCTGATTTGATATAGCTTTCCCCTCTGATCCTGAAGCAAATGTCACCAGTAGTTGCTCAGACTTTCTTAGAGATATGGTCCTGTTTAAGTAGAATCTTAGTTGTCTGTGTACTTAAAAAATGAATGCAGAATCCGGTCCCCCTTGTTCTGCGGATTTGGGTAAAACGTTGGCAGGTGAATTGTTAGAGCCACACTGGATACCACCTTAGGCATAAAGAAAGGATTGGTCCTGAGGGACACCCTGTCCGGGTAAAATGTAATAAAAGGCTCCACAGCCATGAGAGCCTGTAGTTCTGAAACCCTTCTTGCTGAAGTGATTGTCAAGAGGAAAGGTGTTTTCCAAGATAAAAATTTTATATCTGCAGTAGCTGCAGGTTCAAAAGGAGGCAGGGTGAGTTTTTCCAGCACAAAACTGAGGTCCCATGCAGGAGTTGGTGATCTTCTGGGAGGCCTTACATTTTTGGCCCATCTAAGATACTGCTTTAGCAGAGGATGAGAAAAGAAGGGAGGCTCCGCCTTGTAATGAGCCAAGATGGCAGAGGCATGGATTTTTATTGAAGAAAAAGATAGGCCCTTGTTAAGCATCTCAGTCAAGTATTGTAAAATCTGAGGGATATTTGGTTTTGCTGTGTCCGTTTCCTTGTGCTTGGTTCCAAGCACAGAACATCTTCCATTTATCAGCATAAGATTTTCTAGTACTAGGGCCTTCTGGCTTCCAAAATGACATCCATCACAGATTTACTGAGAGGTGTTGTTTGAATAATTAAATGATCAGCCATGCTGCAAGGTTCAGAGTTTGGAGCGGAGTGTGCAGAATTTGATTGTTCTGCTGAAACAGTAGATGAGGTATTTGAGGCAAGTACCAAGGAGGGAGTTGAGACATATTCCTTAGTATTGGGTACCAGTGCTGGTGAGGCCAGTCTGGAGCAATCAGGATCATTTTTGTTTTTTCCTGTCTGACCTTTAGTAAGACCTTGTAGAGAAGAGGCAGACGGGGAAAGGCACAGAATGACAGGTTTTTCCAACTGAAGGATATGGCGTCCACTTTCCATGCTTGTCTGTGATAAGTCCTTGTGCAGAATTTGTCCAGTTGATTATTTTGGGGAGAGGCAAATAGATCTATGTTCTGGGCTCCCCCATTTCTGTGTTACCATGATGAAGATTTGTGGATCCAGTTTCCACTCATGCGGGTCCATAATATTTCTGCTTAGGTCGTCTGCCAGAGTATTTTGTTTTCCTGGCAGGAATTAAGCTTGAAGATGTACTTGGTAAGACAAGGCTGTGTTCCACAATGCCATGGCTAGTCTGCAAAGGGGGTAGGAATGTGTACCCCCCTGCTTATGTACCACATAACCGTGGTGTTGTCCGTCTTTATCAGTAGTTGTCCTGGATGAAGTAAGTCTATGAAGGCTGTCAGAGCATTCTGAACAGCTAGCATCTCTTTCTGGTTGATATGCAGATGCATTTGATTTGGGCTCTATATGCCCTGAATGCATCTCCCTGCCAGGTGGGCCCCCCAAGCATAGTCTGATGCGTCTGTAGTTAGGGTTTGGGTGGCAGGAGGTAGAGAGAATGACAGTCCCTTGTTTTGGTGATATGTCTCTGCCCACCAAAGAAACTCCTGTTGTAGGCAGGTAATGAGAGGAATCATTGTTTCCAGACTGTGACAATGTTGACTCCATAAACTTTTTAGGTACCACTGAAGTTTCCTCATATACAGTCTTGCATATGGAATTAGTAGAATGCAGGATGCCATGAACCCCAAAGCCTGCAGAATTTGTCTTGCAGATACCTGGGATTTTGTTGCCATCTGTTTGAAGTATGTTGTCAGTTGCCGTTGTTTGTCTGGCGTAAGGTAAGCCATCTGGGCAGTTGTATTCAAGCTTGCATCCAGGAATGTAATTATTTGAGAGGGTACCAGTTGGGATTTCTTTTCGTTTATTGTGCACCCTAGGCATGTTAGAAGCCTTTTTATAAACGCCAGATGTTGAAGAAGAATGTCTTTGTTCTCTGCTTGAATGAGACAGTTGTCCAGGTAGGGATAAATCTGTATTCTTCTTTGTCTGTAAAATGCAATTACTGGTGCCAGGCACTTTGCAAAGACCCTGGGCGCAGTAGATAGGCCAAAGGGCAGTGCAGAGAATTGGTAATGCAAAAAACCTGCCTTGAAGCCGAGGTATCTTCTGCATGATTCCCTTATTGGAATATGCAGGTATGCCTCTTTGAAGTCTAGAGTCACTAACCAAGCATTCTGCCCGGCATAGGCAGTAGCTGTAGCAAAGTCAGCATTTTGAATTTTGGAATATCCAGGAACATGTTCAAAATCGATAAGTCCAGTATTGGACGCCAGGCATTGCCTTTTCTGGGTACCAGGAAAAGTCTTGAATAAAAACCTTGTCCTTTTTCCTGTTCTGGTACTGGTTGAATAGCCCCCATATCCATGAGGGACGTAAGTTGCTTCTGAGCCTCTGCCCATTGATTTTGTGGCAGATCTGGCTGTTTGGAATTGGCAAAGTATGGAAATGAAATCTGCACCCCTGGGATACTATGTTTAATACCCACTTGTCCTGGGTAATTAACTGCCAATTTTTAGCATGAAGTGCTAATTTTCCCCCCAAGTGGGGTGCCAAAAGAAAAGTGCTTGGTGAAGGTAGAGGGAAGTCATTGAGACTGCTTACTGTAGGGTTGTGCTTTGTTTCCTCCAGATTTGGAGGTGGAGGCACCCCATTGCTTTGACCTGCAAGAACCCTGTGATTGGTATCTAGAGCCTTTTGAGTGTTTGGATTTGCCTTGAAAGGCTCTGTTGGACAAAGGAAAGGACCAATTTTTAGTAGGCCAGTGCCTACTGAACACGGGTGGCTGCACTTGTAAGAAATCTTTTACAGTTTGCATAGATTTAGCTTCGTCTTACATTTTCTTTAAAACCTCTTCTGCCTTATTACCAAACAGAGAATCATGCTGTAAAGGGGCATCCAGCAATTAACATGATCAGGCAGATTTTGCTCCTTGAGCCAGGCATACCTTCTAATCACAGATCCCAGTAACTGCGGCCCTGCAAGAGGCCTCCAAGGAATCAAAACCACACTGCAAAGTATGCTTTCCAACCTGTTCTGCTGCATGCAATAATTCCTGTAATTCTTTAGTTTCCACACAATCAGAAATCATCATTTTCTGTTTCAATATGCCCATAACATGCTGTTGATATTTAAGCATAAGAAACTTGCAGTTTAAGGCCCTAATTGCCAAGGTTGCAGATGTATAAACCTTCTTTCCCCATCTGTCCAGCGCCCTGGAATCTCTATCAGAGGGGGTAGGATTTTTGGCTGTAGAGGCCTTTACACCTTTGGGACCCTGTGAGATAGTTTCAGGATCAGCAGCAGGATTTTTGAATAGAATTTGTGGGAGTCAGGAACCATGTAATATCTGTCTGGCTTACTAGGAGCCGGAAGTAGGGAATCAGGAGCCATGCTTGATTCCAAAAACACATCAACAATGTCTAATACAGGAGGTATTGCCAAAGGTCTATGCTGAGGAAGAAGGGAATCCCTAAGCCTCTTTTTTGATTCAGAGAAATCCTGACTCTCCCAATGAAAATGTTCCCTTAAAGTATGCAAGGCTTCTTCAAAAGAATAATCCTCAGAAGGAGACGCAGATGGGATGGATTCCTCTGCATCTGAATCCTCATAGGGTGGAATAGAAAATTCCTGATCAGAAGAGGAATCAGAAGAAATGGAAACCTGATCTGAAGATTCATAATCAGTGTCTTGCCTAGGCCTCTTAGCAGGGGGGTTGGGAACCCCTGATCAAGGTAATTAAGTCCTCAGCCATTTTGATCATCTGTTTTTAGGCATAGGGGCCTGAGCACGTGGCTCATGCGTTGGTTTTTTAGACTTAGAAGATGTTTTTATCTTGTTTTTGAAGCTGGCGTCTGTTTTATATAAAAATGTTGTGGTCTGAAAACACACTCAGAAGTCGGTGTCTGCTCAGCGGCTCCGGATCCAAGGGAGAGACATCTGCGGGTTCAATACTCTGAGAATCTCGCGGTATACCGGAGTTCACATGGGTCTCGGTAGAGGCCTGTGACTCAAAAGTAGTGGGTAACAGGGGCTGCGAAAGTGCCTCACTGAGTACAGATGACTGGCTTAGGAGAAGCTTCGTCGGTTTTGGACCTCAGTCTGTCTCGGTCTTTTTCTTTGCGTTTTATGTGAATATCGGTAGTCGGATTGCTAACAGACGACATTTCAGGGTAATTAAATCTGGATCCAAAATATTTTGAAGCAAAAATATACCAATGCTTAATAGTGAGTTAGTTAAATCTAGCACAAAACCGACAGCAAGGCACGTTATGATCTGGGCCTAGGCAAGGAATACAGTACAAATGAAAATCCTTATGAGGTATTTGCTTCCCACAAGTAATGCAATTATTAACTTTTACTGACATCGGTAAGGAGCAAGAAAAAGTTTCCCCAATGGGGTACTTGGCTTTAGTTGAAGACTTTGGTTCTGAAACTCGAATGCGAAAATTTCAGGAGTCGGCTGACTGGCACTTGCGAACTGCTTCTGCTTTGGGCACCGCGCGGCAAGAAAGACGGAATAAAATGGCGTCGGCTGCATGTTTTATACCCCTGACGACCTGACGTCATGGAAGAGGAGACAGCAACCGACGCAGGACCCAAGACTTTGATATTCAGGCCGACTGAGGGCAACCTGCCAGCAGATTACCCATATGTAATGACTACAACAGTGAAACACAAAGAACATCCAGAATCTTACTGTCCCTCTGATTTGAATAAAATCTTTCATTCTGTCACTTCTCCATAAAGGAAATGTTCTCTTTAGGTAGGGGAATCATATGATTAAGTGTCTTCTGCTTCAGATTCTCATCCAGCAGAAGATGAAATATGAGTCTCATTATCAAGTCCCACACAGTCAGAATTACAACACAGCACAAAATCAGTGGTCAGTCGTCAGGATGTAAAAACAAGAAAATTTATTGTATAAAACACTATAAAAACGTTAAGCGCTTTCATCATTCAAGGACTTCATCAGAAAGTACAGTTTTGTACCTACCATAAATGTAGATGTCCGAACTGGATAGCATCTGCAGTCATAACAAGTGGGTTGTCCTGTCGTCAGGCAGCCCTGCAGTCGGCCGGATTCCAAAGTCCGGGTCCGGCTTCGGCTGATGTCGCACTCCACCCGACGTCATCTCTGTTGGTCTTCGGGTATAAAAGCATCAGCCGACGCCATTTTCCTCAGTGTTTCTTGCCCCAGATGCCAGTAGCCCTCTTGCAGGCTAAAATTTGGATAGATGCCAATGTTTCCAAATAGATAGAGGTAAACACAGCAATAAGCATATATGTACATATATACAAACAAATACACCATAAAAGACTCCCCCCCAACAGCTAGCTATTAGGAGGGTAAACACCCTAGGAGTACCACAGAGGGGAAGGAGGGAGGGTAATCCTGACTGCAGATGCTATCCAGTTCAGACATCTACATTTATGGTAGGTACAAAACTGTACTATGTCCTTCATGGATGCATCTGCAGTCATAACAAGTGGGTAGAATACCATAGCCAACTAGGGAGGAGGATAAAAGTAGATTATGGTGTGTTTAGGATCCCTTGCAGTACAGCAGTGGCAAACCCTGCTCGGGATCTGGAATATAGAGGCAAATTATAATGCTTGGCAAATGTATGCACGGAGGTCCAAGTAGCCGCCTCAATAATGTCTTTGGTTGCCACTCCTGTAAGAAGGCTGTGGTAGTGGCTGTTGCCCTTGTAGAATGAGGTCTTATGTTCTGTGGAATTGGTTTTCCATGGAAGGAGTAACAGTATCGTATGCAATTTCCTATCCATTTGGAGATTGTCTGTTTGGAAATAGCTTTTCCTTCCCTTCCTGTTGCATAGGCTACAAAAGTTGGTCAGTCTTTCTGCTATTTTTGTTCTGTCCAAGTAGTAGCGTAGCTGTCTATGTACATCCAAGGTATGCAGTATTCTTTCCCTCTGTTTTGTGGGTTTGGAAAGAAGGTAGGTAGGTGGATTGCCTGGTTTAAAGATACTCTGGATACCACCTTAGGCATAAATGTAGGATTAGTCCTCATGGACACTCTATCTTGGTGGAAGATTAGGAAGGGTTGCACTGCCATTAAGGCCTGTAGTTCTGAAACCCTCCTTGCTGAAGTAATTGCCAGTAGGAAAGCAGTTTTCCATGACAGGTGTTGTAGGTCTGCTGTTGCTGCTGGTTCAAAGGGTGATAGTGTCAACTTTTCTAGCACAAAGTTTAAATCCCAAGCTGGTAATGGTGGTTTCCTTGGAGGTTTTACATTCTTGATTCCTCTGAGGAACTGCCTGAGCAAAGGGTGCGAAAAAACAGGTGGATCAAAGCTGTATTCTGCTGAAATAGCTGATGCATGTATCTTGATGGAGGAGTAGGACAGGCCTGAATGAAGAAGTTCCAGATACTCCAGAATGTTAGGCATATCTATGTTTGACACATCTTTTCCTCTTTCCGTACTCCAAATGACAAACCTTTTCCATTTTTCAGCATAGTTCCTTCTTGTTGAAGGTCTGCGTGCTTCCAGAATAATGTCTTTAACTCTTTGGGAAAGTTCTGGATAAGCTGCTGCTATGTGATGTGCCATGCAGTCAGTTGCAGCGTTTTTAGGTTTGGATGTATGATGCTGTAGTTGTTCTGAGTTAACATCAAAGGCATCAGGGGTATTGGCCACATATTGTTCGAGACATGCTCTTCAGTAGTGGATACCAGTGTTGTCTTGGCCAGTTTGGAGCTATCAGGATTATCCTTGGACGTTCTTCCTTGATTTTTAGTAGTACCTTGTGTATCAAAGGAAGAGGTGGGAATGCATATGCTGTTAGGCCTTTCCAGTTGAAGGAGAGTGAGTCCACTTTCCATGCTAGTGGGTGGAATGTCCTTGTGCAGAATTTTTGAGCTGGTGATTGAGAGGTGATGCAATAGGTCTATCTGTGGCATTCCCCATTTCTTGAGATGGTCTTGAAGATGTCCGGGTGCAGCTTCCATTCGTGGGCATCCGAAGTGGTTCTGCTTAATATGTCTGCTAGAGTATTGTCTTTCCCGGTACAAATATTGCCTGTAACTGAATGTTGTAGCTGAGTGCCAGGGTCCACAGCTCCAAGGTCATTCTGCATAGGGGTATGAATGAGTGCCTCCCTGTTTGTTGATGTACCACATGACTGTGGTGTTGTCTGTCCTTATCATCAACTGGCCCTCTTTGAGAAATGGTTTGAACTTTTGGATTGCCAGTTTTACTGCCAGCATTTCTTTTAGATTGATGTGCAGGTGAAGTTGATCCTGTGTCCACAATCCTTGCACGCATTTGTCCAGCATGTGGGCCCCATCCTAGGTCTGAAGCGTCTGTTGTGATGGTCTGGCTTGGTTGACATCTGCGAAAGGGTAGGCCTGGGTTTGACTGGCATGCCTGAGCCCACCATAGGAACTCCTGTTTTAAGCATGGAATTAGTGGGATTTCTGTTTCTAGACTGTGTCTGTGTTGGGACCATAAATTCTTTAGGTACCACTGTAGTTTCCTCATATGTAGTCTGGCAAATGGGACCAAGATTATGCATGATGCCATGAAGCCCAAGGCCTGCAGAACTTTTCTTGCTGTTAACTTGTTCAGTTTTGTTAGTGCCAAGAAGTAAAGAGGAAGTTCTTTTGTTTTTCTGTAGTCAGGAATGCCATTTGTTGTACTGTGTCCAATTCAGCCCCAAGAATGTCCTTGTTTGGGATGGTATCAGCCTTGACTTTTGTAAATTGACTGTGTATCCCAGTCCTTGTAGCAAGTAAATGACCCTTTGTAAATCTGTTGTCAGCTTGCTTTTGTTGTCCCCTTGTAGCAGGCAGTCGTCCAGGTATGGGTAAATTTGAATTCTGTAGTCTGCAATGGGCGATTACTGATGCCAGGCATTTTGTGAATACTCTGGGCAGTAGATAAGCCAAAGGGCAATGCTGAGAATTGATAGTGCTCTGATCCTGCAAGAAATCTGAGGTATCTTCTGCAGATTGGTCGAATGGGGACGTGCAGGTATGCCTCCTTGAGATCTAGAGTTACCAGCCAAGACTCCTTGCCCAGCATGGGAAGAAGTTGCTGTAGGGTCAGCATTTTGAATTTTGGGACAATGATGTATTTATTTAAGGTGGACAGGTCGAGAATTGGTCTCCAACTTTTTTCCTTTCTTGGAACTAGGAATAGTCTGGAGTAGAACCCTTTCCTTGTTCTGCTGTTGGCACTCTTTCCACAGCTCTCATGTTTGCTAACTCCATTATCTGGCGTGAGCCTCTGTTTTTGATTTGGAGGTAGATTTGGCATTCCTCTTTGACTGGTAAAGTGGGAAGTGAAACCGTAACCTTGATCTATGGCTTGTAAAATCCACTTGTCTTTTGTTATGTAGTGCCAGTTCTTTGAAAATAAGGTTAACTTTCCGCCTAGAGGAGCTGCTATTTGTTCCCTGGTAGGCGGATTTAGGATTAAGTCACTGTGGTTGTGCTGATGTAGTGGCAGCGGCTGTGTCTGTGCCTCTGTTGTTACCTTGCCACTGTCGTCCTCTGTAGGCACCTCCTCTGGATTGGTTTCTGCCTCTGGAACGCCTATTCCTGCCCCTTTGAAATTTTGTGGAGTCAGGAAAGGACCAATTTTGGCAGGCCAGTTCCTGCTAAACCTTGGGGTTGAACCTGCAAGAAATCTTTAACAGTTTGAACAGATTTTGCCTTTTCTTCCATTTTCTTCATAACCTGCTGGGCAGGTGTACCAAACAAACTTGTCTTGTCCATAGGAGCATCTAGCAACTTAGCTTTAACATGATCCGGTAAAGCTTGTTCCTTTAGCCATGCATGCCTTCTTATCACTGTGCCTGTCATGGCTGATCTAAATGAAGCCTCCAGTGCATCATAGCCACATTTTAAGGAATGGTTGCTAACCTGTTGTATGTTATTTACCATCTCTAATACATATTTCTTATCAAGAGATTCATCAGTGGTTAGTTTTTTAGTTAACTGATCAAGCATAAACTCTTGGTATTGTATCATGTGAAACTGACAGTTTAAAGCTCTAGCTGAGAGAGTAGCTGAAGTGTAGACCTTTTACCCCATCTGTCTAGTGACCTTGCTTCCCTTTCAGAAGGAATAGGGTTTTTAGCTGTGGTCGCGGCTACTGTCTTGGGACCCTGGGATATAGTTTCTGGGTCTGCAAGTGGGGCCTTGTAAAGGTGGAGATGAGTATCTGGCACCCTGTAAAATCTGTCTGGTTTGGCAGGGGCTGGGGGTAAAGAATCTGGAGCGGAGCAAACATCATTGAAAGCATCATCCACCACAGAGAGAACAGGAGGTATAGCTAAGGGCCTGTGCTGTGGGAGGTGCAGAAAGGTCCTAAGTCTTTTCTGGAGTCTGAAAAATCCTGTTGCTGCCATTGGAACTGTTCTCGCATGGCATGCAAGGTTTCCCAAAGGAGAATTCTTCTGGTGGGGAAGCAGCTGGAATGGATTCTTCAGCATCAGAATCTTCAAAATTGGAGAAGGGAGCCTCAGGCTGGTCAGTTATGTCTGATTCATCAGCAGAATCATCAGAAGACACTGGCTCAGGGGGCTCTGCCCTAGGTCTCTTCTCTGGGGGCTGAGAGGCCCTGTCTGGGTGAGATTGAGATCCTCTAATTAAAGAAATTAAATCTTCTGCCAAAGAAAGCATTTGAGAACTAGAAGAGGGCCTGGATGTGGGTTTAACAGGCACTGATTTAGTAGTCTTGGCTGCTTTAGCCCTGGCGAAGGCCTTAATGGACATGGCAGCTGGAGGCCTAGCAGCACCACGTGCTGGGGTAGAGACATCCAAGGGGATGGTGTCTGATAAGTCAACCACCGTAGTGGGTAAAATTTCTGAGGTCGATTCAAGAGTTGTAGCAGGGGCCTCAGTTGTAAGAATAGGTTCAGCTGTACTTTGAGCAGTTTTCTCGGTTTCAGCTTGCTTTACCGTGGTTTCGTCGGTCTTTATCTTTTTGGGGTAGTCGGAGGATCCGACGGCATAATGTACGCAAAATCAGAACCGAAAACTGTTCTGCGTTGAAAGAGGCACAGGCGAACAGGCTGCTACGTCGAGGGCTGGGCCTAAACAAGGCAGACAGTAAGAGTGGAAATCTTTATGAGGTATTTGTTTCCCACAGGTTAAACAATTGTTAACTTTTTCTGACATCGGCTGAGGCAAGAAAGAGTCCCCAACGGGGTACTTAGCTTTAGAAGTCTTGGTAGTATTCGGTAGAAGTAATCTCTGGATCCGACCGACCGGCACTTGCGAACAGCTTCTGCTTCGGGCCGCAAGAAAGACTGAGGAAAATGGCGCCGGCTGATGCTTTATACCCGAAGACCAACAGAGATGACGTCGGGTGGAGGCGACATCAGCGGACCCGGACTTTGGAATCCGGCCGACTGCAGGGCTGCCTGACGACAGGACAACCCACTTGTTATGACTGCAGATGCATCCATGAAGGACATCAGTTGTACCTACATTTCACAACACTTATATATATATATATATATATATATATATATATATATATATATATACACTTCACATCACATGACACACAATGACTGAATCACCTGACATAATTAATTGCAATTAAAAATTAAAAATGCTGGACCTAATTTTCAAATTAAACTAATACTTAGTTGTGTAAGCACAACCTTAAACTAATACTTTGTTGAAACACCTTTTGATTTAACTACAGCATTCAGTACTCTTGGGTACACATCTGCCATCAATTAGAGATTCTGATTAAACCCAAATAAAGTTCAGCTGTCCTAGTAGGATTTTCCTGAGATTTACTCAGTTGCCTGCTACAGCAAAAGCCATGGTTCGCAGACCACTTACAAAGCATCAAAGGGATCTCAATGTTGAAAGGTATCAGTCAGGAGAAGGGTACAAAAAGATTTCCACAGCACTGGATATAACAGTGAAGACAGTCATCAAAAAGTGGAGAAAATATGGGACAACAGTAACATTGCAAAGAACTGGACGTCCCTCCAAAACTGATGAAAATACAAGACAAAAACTGGTCAGGGAGGCTGCCAAGAGAACAGCAGCAACACTGAAGGAGCTGCAGGAATTTCTGGCAAGTACTGGTTGTGTACTACATGTGACAACAGTTTCTTGTATTCTCCATATGTCTGGCCTATGGGGTAGAGTTGCAAGACGGAAGCCTTTTCTTACACAGAAAAACATTGAGGCCCGGCTAAAATTTGCAAAACAGTACATCAAGTCTCCCAAAAGCATGTGGGAAAATGTGTTATGATCTGATGAGACCAAGACTGAACGTTTTGGCCACAATTCCAAAAGGTACGTTTGGCCCAAAAACAACACTTCACATCACCAAAAGAACACCATCCCCACGGTGAAGTTTGGTGGTGGCAGTATCATGCTTTGGAGTTGCTTTTCTTCAGTTGGAACTGAGGCTTTAATCAAGGTGGAAGGAATTATGAACAGTTCCAAATATTAGTCACTTGGCCCAGAAGCTTCAGGTGTCTGCTAGAAAGCTTGAGATGAAGAGGAATTTCATCTTTCAACACAATGACCCCAAGCATACATCCAAATCAACAAAAGAATGGCTTCACCAAAAGAAAATTAAAGTTTTGGAATGGCCCAGCCAGAGCCCAGACCTAAATCTAACAGAAAATCTGTGGAGTGACCTGAAGAAGGCTGTGCACAAGGGATGCCCTCACAATCTGACAGATTTGGAATGCTTTTGCAAAGAAGAGTGGGCAAATATTTCCAATCAAGATATGCCATGCTGAAAGACTCCTACCCAAGAAGGTTGAATGCTGTAATTAAATCAAAAGGTGCTTCAACAAAGTATTAGTTTAAAGCTGTGCACACACAACAAAGTGTTAGTTTAAGGGTGTGCACACTTATGCAACCAGCATACTGTATGTTTGTTATTTTTTATATTTTTTTCCCCTAACAAATTTGATTTTCAATTGAATTATACAGGTTATAGGTCACATTAAAGGTGGGAAAAGCTTTGAAATTATTTACTGTAGTCTCATTCTTTTATATCACAAAAACCTGGCATTTTAACAGGGGTGTGTAAAGTTTTTATATCCAGTGTATGTGGCATTTTAAGTTCTTTTCAAAAAACGACATTTAAGCATTAATTAGCTATAAGACAAGCCCTTTTGGGAACATAGGCTCTTGCTCTAAAGTTGTGTTTAGTTCAATAAACTTGTCAGTTTTACTATTTATTGTTACAGCATTTTATCATTTATTTATGCAGTCTTCTTTGTTGCCTCAATGAATGGAATGGGTGGGGGAAGAAATAAATTTGGTTTCCTGGGAATATTTCCTACGAGTGTCCAAATGTATGGTGTTTGGAGTTGAAGCCATAGGTATCTCCTTCATTAAATGAGTCTTGGACACCCCTCCTGACTAAAATCTGATAAGAATGCCCACTCATCTCTCAGACAGTATAACTCTTGGTTCTTCCTTTCCATGTGACATAGACCAGCACTTGGTCTACTTAAAAATGTGATTATCCTCTGCCACAGTGGCCTCCAAAGGTGATGTGTTAAAAGGCCCAAGAGAAACTGGAATGTTCCAGGGTTCTGAATGTGCCCAGGTCAAGGTGTCAGTCTCAGATTAAACAGGAAAGCAGAACATGATTATTGTCAAGCACCTCTAATTTGTTTTAACCTTTGGGGTACCAAAAAAGAGGAGATTGATGTCATAGCTGTATGCACCAAGTCCTGACAAATGTCTATTCTTTAAGTGTGTAGCGAGTTTAACCTACTTCTAATGGTTTTGGGGGTGAAGTGAAGTACTACAAAATTTAACACTGTGTTCAGCCTCTAGAACATGGAACCCAACAAAATCACACACTCCTTTTCTGACAGACATATTAAACTTTGTCAAAAAGTTAAAAAGAAATAAAAAGGGTCCTTAATGGGTTACTTATCTGTTAAACCACAAATTCAGGCCAAAAGCAGTGAAGCACCACACCTGAAACTAATGTAAACCTGCTTTCACAAGTCAGGGATAGCAAATGGCAAAAACAAGCCAGCTAAAAATCCACACCATAACGTAAAAATATATCCTACAATGTATTTCATCCCTGAGCAGTGAAAGCAGTTTTACATTTGTTTCTGGTTGAGTTACTTACTTGCCTGAAAACCATGTCACCACAGCCAACTTTCATGACACTGGTAAAAGTCTGCATTTTTGGATTAGTGGCAATAAAGTTCTGTTTTGTTGAGTCGATATATCCCTCTTATGCTGGCACATCCTTTCATGCTCACAGTGGACATGCAGTGTGTGAGGAAGGTGCCTGAAGCTTTGTACACTGGTCTAGTATATGGTATCCTTGGCAGAATATGTCCCACCTTCTTTCTGAATTCATGTTCAAGCAGTTGTGTATTTGTTGTATAACATCTTGTTTAATTTTTTTCTCAATATTCTAACCACTGTATGCTACATCATTTGTAAAACTCTGATTTTACTCCTTTCATATGTTCTATGCTCTTTGCACAAAATAGCTATGTTTATATAACTTTTTACTATGTATCTGGAGCTTTTCTCCTTGGGCCTCTGCGGAAAACAGTCACCTTGTGTCCAGTCGGACGAATACGATAAACAAATGGAAAATAAATATGTAATGGATACAGAGGTAATGATCTTATGAAGAACATCCTGCATAAACCAATATCTAACCTGTCATAACACTTTCCATGCAGCAGAGATTTGGCATAATTATCGAGGGATTTTACTGGCTCAGACTCATTCAGCCCCTGTTCTGCATCATCCAAGGTCAGGAAAAAGGCTCCTTTCTCCACAGCATCTAAAGACTGCCGGTTCTTTCCACTTTGGAAATAGCTCTTGCGTGCCTTTGCCCATGGTAGCCTAAAAGAAAAGGGGAAAAAACACAAAAGTCTGTAAACAAAATGTGAATACGTGGAGGGAGCTATTTGCAGAGAAAGGAAAACTTCACTATTCCATAACTAAAGGAAAGCAAACCATCCGAAGTGATTATCCTACTAAAAGAAACACCCAAAAGACAGATCCTTCACCTGTACTATCAGGAGAAACTTGAAGTAATAGTCTGAAGTATTCATGGCAGATGGAAATGTAACCTAAATCTAATAATTACAGCTAAAGACCATTGCTATAACTCCTCCACATCAGATTAAAACTTGTGGTAACAGCAAAATATTTATATTACGACTTGTCTTTTTCCCTCAAGTTAACAGCCTTTCTAAACATTGTTTTGAAGAACTCCATTCAATCTACACATTCTTCCGACAACAGTCCCTTTTATTTTACTTAATGTAAATAGGCTGGACCCAGTGGTCCCTTTTCAGCTATGATCTGATACAGTATTAGTAAAACATTATACAGTCACACAGTAGTAAAGTACAGTTTTTTACCTACCATAAATGTAGATGTTCGAGTGTATACCCTGCTGCAGTCATCACACTTGGGTTATCCTGCCGTCAGGCGGTCCCCACAGTCGGCCTGAATTCCAAAGTTTTGGTCCGGCGTCAGTTGCTGTCGCTTCTTCCCTGACATCAGTGCGCCAGGGGTATACGAGAGGCATCCAACGCCATTTTCTTCAGTTTTTCTTGCCCCAGATGTCAGGTGACCCCCCAAATGGTGGTCAGTAGATAGTACCAATAATAAAAAGTGTAGCATAAACAAAAAATCCCTCCAGCTATAAGCAAATACACCACAAAGGTTGTAACATATTTTAAGGTATAGCAAGGTCTTAGTTAGGTCAAAGGGGATGGAGGAAGGGTAACCTGGACTGTAGTAGGGTATACACTCAAACATCTACATTTATGGTAGGTACAAAACTGTACTATGTTCATCGCGTTACCCTGCTTCAGTCATCACACTTGGGAAGAATCCCAAAGCTAAGGATGGGAGGTGGAGTCAAACAGGATTAGAGGAGGCTACAAGGCCCTGCAAAACTGCAGTGGCGAAGCCAGCTCTAGTCTTAGAGTAAAGTGGTAAGTGGTAATGTTTGGTGAAGGTGTGTACTGAACTCCAAGTTGCAGCTTCCAGAATATCCTTAGTTGGCACCCCCCTGAGGAAGGCTGTAGATGTAGCTGCTGCCCTGGTAGAGCGGGGCCTTATGCTAGCAGGAACTGGTTTTCCATGGTGGGTGTAGCAAAAATGTATGCAATGTCCTATCCATTTGGAAATGGTCTGTTTTGAGATAGCCTTTCCTTGTGATGCTGTAGCATAGGATACAAAAAGCTGGTCAGATTTTCTGAAAACCTTAGTTTTATGCAAGTAGTAACGTAGCTGCCTGTGAATGCCCAAGGAATGTAGGAGTCTTTCTCCTTTGTTCTGTGTATTTGGAAAGAAGGTGGGTAAATAGATGGTTTGATTTAGAGCCACACTGGATAACACCTTAGGCATAAAGGAGGGGTTAGTTCGTAGAGAAACTCTGTCTTGATGAAAAATGAGGAAAGGCTCTACTGCCATTAGTGCCTGAAGCTCTGAAACTCTTCTCGCTGAAGTAATTGCTAGCAGCAGAGCAGTCTTCCATGATATAAACTTTAAGTCAGCTGAGAAAGCTAGCTCAAAAGGAGGTAGCGTAAGCTTTTCCAGAACAAAGTTGAGGTCCCAAGTAGGTGTTGGTGTTCTCCTGGGAGGCCTAATGTTTTTGGCCCCTCTGAGAAACTGCCTTAGGAGTGGATGTGAAAATAAGGGAGGATCCGTGTTGTAGTGAGCTGAAATAGCTGAGACGTGGATTTTAATAGATGAAAAAGAAAGCCCTTTGTGTAACATCTCAGTTAAATATTACAGATTCTGAGGTATGTCAGGCTGAAGGGTATTTTGGCCTTTAGCTTGGTACCAGGCGCAAAACCTTTTCCATTTGTCTGAGTAGACTTTCCTGGTGCTGGGCCTCCTGGCCTCCAGAATAACATCCATAACAGCTTGTGAGACAGGAGGTGGCTGGTTGCTTAGGTGATTTGCCATGCAGCCAAGTTTAAGGTTTTGAGCTGGCTGCGTAGAATCTGATTGTCTTGCTGTGTGAGCAGATAGGTAATTTGTGGTAGAATCCATGATGGGCCCTGGGCCATATTCCTTAATAGTGGGTACCAGTGCTGGCGTGGCCAGTCTGGGGCAATGAGCATCATTCGGGGTCTCTCCAACCTGACTTTCAGCAGCACCTTTGTGAGAAGGGGTAATGGAGGAAAGGCATATACTGTCAGCATTTTCCATCTGAATGAGAGTGCATCCACTTTCCAAGCTCGATGGTGAAAAGTCCTTGTGCAAAATTTTGTTAGTTGATAGTTTTGGGGGCTGGCAAACAGGTCTATGTCTGGGAGCCCCCATTTTTGAGTTATCATTGCAAATACTTGTGGATCCAGTTTCCACTCGTGGGGATCCATGATGTTTCTGCTTAGGTCGTCTGCCAATGTGTTCTTTTTTCCTGGCAGGAATTGAGCTTGTAATTGAACTTGGTAAGCCAGTGCTGTGTTCCACAAGGTCATTGCTTGCCTGCATAGAGGGTAGGAGTGTGTACCCCCTTGCTTGTTTATGTACCACATTACTGTGGTGCTGTCTGTCCTTATGATAAGCTGTCCTGGATGTAAGAGGTCCTTGAAGGCTGTCAGAGCATTTTGTACAGCTAGCATTTCTTTTTGATTGATGTGCAGATATCTTTGATCTGTAGTCCATCTGCCTTGAATGCACTGTCCTGCCATGTGTGCCCCCCAGGCATAGTCCGATGCATCTGTTGTCATAGTTTGCCTGGCTGGGGGAAAGGCTGACCCTTGTTGAGGTGACATGCCTGTGACCACCATAGAAACTCCTGTTGAAGGCAGGGAATGAGAGGTATCATGGTTTCCAAGCTGTGGCTGTGTTGAGTCCATACGCTTTTTAGGTACCATTGTAATTTCCTCATATGCAGTTTTGCAAATGGTATTAGTAGTATGCAAGATGCCATGAAGCCCAAGGCCTGCAAATTTTTTCTTGCAGGGAGTTGGGTCTTTGTTGCCATTGCTCTGAAGTATTGAGTTAATTGTAGTTGTTTGTCTGGTGTCAGATAAGCCATCTGGGCCGTTGTATTCAAGCTGGCACCTAGGAATTCCATATTTTGTGAGGGCACTAGTTTTGATTTCTTTTCGTTTACTGTGTACCCTAGGCAACTTAGAAGATGTTTTACAAAAGCCAGGTGTTGTAAGAGAATGTCCTTGCTTTCTGCTTGGATGAGGCAGTCGTCCAGGTATAGGTATATTTGAATTCCTCTGTCTGCAGTATGCAATTACTGGTGCCAAGCATTTTGTGAAGACCCTTGGCGCAGTAGGTAAGCCAAAAGGCAGTGCAGAGAATTGCTAATGGGTTGAACCTGCAATGAAACAGAGGTATCTTCTGCAATTTTATTCCAACACCTTCTTGAACCACAAGCAAAACACAGAAAACACAAGTCCAAGCACTTTTACCAGTATTCCTTTTTTTTAATTCTTCTTTTATTTGCACTAGATGTGGTACCTCGGCCTTTCGCCTTCACGGATCACAAAACGTGTATGCTTCAAACATCTTTTTATACATATGCATACACATTCAGAAGCAATTAGAGCAAACAGCTTATCCAATTATACAATTATTCAATTTTAACAATTAAATCAACATTACATCAAATTCATCACATTTTACTGAAAATATTAATAGCAATAATAATCATAGCAATATTTATTTTTTTACATACATTATCTAATAAATTTATATACAATTTTTTTAATTAGATATCATATTACAAAAAACTTTTTTATTAACAACACTAATATATAACAAAAATAAATTATTGTACTATTTTTTTCTTTTATTTCTTATTTTAATTTAATCAAATCTAAATAGCCAGTTCTAAACTGAGTCCAAAAGGCTTTAGAGTTCCAAATTTTAAAATCATCTTTGTCTCTAATTCAAGTAACTTATAGAGATAATCATTCTCTCCCATGGAAAAAGGTTTACCCAAAACACAAAATTTAAGACAATCAGGGGAACCACCATGTTTCTGAACAAAATGTTGGGCCACAGGACTACCTTCACTATGATTTCTAATGTCTCTTAGGTGCTCTAACACACGAATTCGCACCATTCTTTTTGTTTGCCCAATATACCAAATGTCTAAACATGAACAACTTAATGCATACACAACCCCTACAGATCTACAGTTGAAGTGAAATTTAGGATTAAAAGAAACACCACTGATAGTATTCACATTTCTTACCCTATCACATAAGCTACAATACCCACATGGAAATGTACCAAGGATCATGTTACCAATTTCATTCCCTTTGAAACAGTTGAAATTTAATAACTCTTTTAGATTTTTTTCCCTTTTGTAAGAGAAAGTAATATGCTCAGGGAACAAATAGCCAATTTTATCATCTTATTTAATTAAATACCAATATTTCATTACTATTCTCCTTATTTCATCTGAAAGAGGAGAAAATTTAGTTACAAAAAAACAATTTTCCTTGATCAGTATCTTCAATACATTTTTTAACTACCACTTTTTCCTTAGTATATTTTAATTTCTTATACCTACAGGGCCCCTCATAAGTCTCCCCAAGAACTTTCTTTTTACACTTTAATAATTCTTCTTTATCATAACCTCTCTCTCACTTGATCTCATCTCCACATTATTCAATTCATTTTCTCTCTCTCCTAGATCAGTAGTATGATGTAATATCCTTTGAAATTCACCTAAGGGTAGCGACCGTAATAAATGTCCCGGATGCATGCTTGTAGCATGTAGAAACATATTTACTGCAGTATTTTTCTTAAATGGTCTAAAACCTATTTGATTTATGTCACTATATAGCATTACATCCAGACAGTTAATTTTTTCCCTACTAAGATCATACAAAAAAGCTAATCCATGTTCATTAGTATTTAAAGTCTCAAATTGCCAATTGCTTCTGAATGTGTATGCATATGTATAAAACGATGGTCGAAGCATACATGTTTTGTGATCCGTGAAGGCGAAAGGCCGAGGTACCAGATCTAGTGCAAAAAAAAAAAAAAAAAAAAAGGAATACTGGTAAAAGTGCTTGGACTTGTGTTTTCTGTATCTTCTGCAATTTTGTCTAATAGGGACATGCAGGTATGCCTCCTTGAGGTCCAACGTTACTAGCCAAGCTTTCTTGCCCAGAATGGGAAGAAGTTGCTGTAGTGTTAGCATCTTGTATTTGGGTACTTGCAAGAAGGTGTTTAAAATTTAAAGGTCCAGAATGGGTCTCCAAGCATTGTCCTTTCTAGGGACTAGAAAGAGCCTCGAGTAAAATCCTTGGCCTTGCTCCTGTGTAGGTACCAGCTGAATGGCTCTCATGTCCATGAGAGCTGTAATTTGTTTTTATGCCTCTGCCCATTGATTTTGTGGCAGGTTTGGCATTCCTTTTATCCTTGGCAAGGTGTGGAAATGAATCTGTATCCTTGTGAGATAATGTCTAGGACCCTAATGTCTAGGACCCATTTGTCCTTTGTGACAATGCGCCAGTTGTCTGCAAAAAGTGCTAATTTTCCTCCCAAGGGAGCTGCCAAGAGAGTTTTGCTTGGCAGTTTGAGGTTTAAGTCATTGTGTTTGCCTTCTAGTAGTTTGGGACCTGTCTTCTCCTCCCTTCTGTGTTGCAGTGCCCCATTGGCGAGGTTTGTAAGAGATTTGTGCTTGTCCTCTGCCCCTTGGGCACCTGTATTTACCCCACTGTGGTCTGTCAGAAGCTGGAAAGGACCAACTTTTTGTTCGCCAATTTCTGCTGAAGCGTGGGGACTGTACCTGTAAGAAATCTTTGACCGTCTGCATAGATTTTGCCTTATCCTCCATTTTCTTTAAAACCTCCTCTGCTTTAACCCCAAATAAGACATCCTGCTGTAAGGGTGCATCTAGTAACTTTGCTTTAACATGATCAGGCAGAGATTGTTCCTTTAACCAAGCATGCCTACGTATAACAGACCCAGTAACAGCTGCTCTAGAGGAAGCTTCCAAGGCATCAAAACCACATTGTAAAGTATGTTTGCCCACCTGTTCAGCTGCATGCAACAGATCCTGCATTTCCTTGGATTCAGACTGTTGAGGGTGCGTGCCCATCTTTTGTTTTATTTGAAACATTAGGAATTGCTGGTATTTAAGCATGTGAAATTGACAATTTAGTGCTCTCATAGCTAGAGTAGCTGAGGTGTAAACCTTCTTCCCCCACCTATCTAGTGCTCTGGAGTCCCTTTCAGAGGGTACAGGATTTTTAGCCATAGAAGCCTTAGCCCCTTTGGGACCCTGGGAGATTGTCTCTGGATCAGCAACAGGGCTTTTGTATAGGAATTTGTGAGAGTCAGGCACTCTATAATATCTATCTGGTTTGGCTGGAGCAGGAGACAGAGAATCTGGATTTAGACTAGATCCTAAGAAAACATCATCCACAATGTCTAAAACTGGGGGGATAGCAAGTGGTCTGTGCTGGGGGAGTAAAAGAAAAGTACAGTTTTGTACCTACCATAAATGTAGATGTCCGATAGATATGCAACTGCAGTCATAACATATGGGTTGTCCTGCTTCAGGCAGCCCTCGGTCGGCCGAATTCCAAAGTCTGGGTCCGGCGTCGGCTGGTGTCGCCTCCTCTCCGACGTCACAACGGCTGGAGTATAAAGGCATCGGCCGACGCCATCTTCTTCAGTGTTTCTTGCCCCAGATTCCAGGTGCCCTCCTAGGAAGGCTAAATTTGGTAAATGGATAAAAATAATCCAAACATGCACCACAGTAATAAACAGATACACCATAGGAAATACCCCCAGCTAATGGGATAAGGGGTAGGGACCCAAAAAAGAAGGATACAGAGGGGTAGGAGGGTGGGAAAATCCGACTGCAGTTGCATATCTATCGGACATCTACCTTTACGGTAGGTACAAAACTGTACTATGTCCTTCAAGAATGCAACTGCAGTCATAACATATGGGTTGAATACCATAGCCAAGCTGGGGGTGGATGGATCTATGATAAGGATAGTGTAGCTAAGATCCCCTGCAGGACTGCCGAAGCAAAGCCTGCTCAGGATCTGGAGTATAAAGGCAGGTTGTAGTGCTTGGTAAATGTATGCACGGAGCTCCATGTAGCAGCCTCTAGAATGTCCTTTGTTGCCACTCCTCTTAGGAAAGCTGTGGAAGTGGCTAAAGCTCTGGTGGAATGTGGCCTAATATTGGCAGGCACACCTTTTCCATGGAATGAATAGCAGAATCTGATGCAATGTCCAATCCATTTTGAAATTGTTTGTTTGGAGATTGCTTTTCCTTGTATTCCAGCAGCATAGGCTACAAACAGTTGGTCAGACTTTCTGGTGGCCTTAGTTCTGTCCAAGTAGTAACGTAGTTGTCTGTGTATGTCCAAGGTAAGAATGTAGGCAGGTGAATAGCTTGATTTAGAGACACCCTGGAAATAACTTTTGGCATGAATGTAGGATTTGTTCTTAGAGAAACTCTGTCTTGATGAAAAATGATGAAGGGAGGCACTGCCATGAATGCCTGAATCTCCGAAACTCTTCTTGCAGATGTGACTGCCAATAAAAAGACTGTCTTCCATGAAAGAAATTGAATTTCTGAAGTTGCTGCTGGTTCAAATGGAGGAAGAGTTAATTTTTCCAACACATAATTGAGGTCCCATGCAGGTACAGGCTGTCTTCTGGGAGGTTTGATATTCTTTATTCCTCTTAGAAACTGTCGTAGCAAAGGATGTGAAAACACTGGAGGGTCACAGTTATATCTTGCTGAGATTGCTGAGGCATGAATCTTTATTGAAGAGTATGAGAGTCCAGTATGAAATAGTTCTGCCAAGTATTCTAATATCTGAGGTATACTCGGTAATGTTGTGTCCTGACCCCTGTTGGCATTCCAGATGCTGAATCTCTTCCACTTGGCCAAATAGGTTTTTCTGGTGGAAGGTCTGCGTGCTTCCAGCAAGATCTCTTGAACTGATTTGGAAAGAGAGCTAGGTGGAGAAATCATGGTAGCCTCCAGGCTGTCAGGTGTAATGTTTTCAGGTCTTGATGTACAGTCCTGTAATTGTGTTGTGTTAAGAGCAGGGGCCATAGGGTCAGAGGCCATGGTTTGGTCCGAGTTATGGTTAATAGCAATGGGTACCAGTGTTGCCTTGGCCAGTCTGGAGCTATCAAGATGCCTGATGGTTGTTCTGCTTTGATCTTCAATATCACCTTGGTCAGCAGAGGCAGAGGAGGGAATGCATACATTTTCAGAGAATTCCAGCTGAAGGAGAGAGCATCCGTTTTCCAGGCTACAGGATGGTGAGTCCTTGTGCAGAACTTTTCCAGGTGATGATTTAAGTGGGAAGCAAAGAGATCTATGTCCAGTCTTCCCCATGTCTTCGTCAGTTGAGAGAAAATGTGAGGGTGCAGCATCCATTCGTGTGGATCCATAAAATTTCTGCTCAGCTGGTCCGCCAGTACATTGTCCTTGCCTGGATTTGTTTTCTTTTCTTGGAACAAGGAACAGCCTTGAATAAAATCCCTGGCCTTGCTCCTGAGGAGGAACCCTTTCTATTGCTTTTATACTTAACAGTTTGGAAATTTGAGTGAGCGCCTCTGCCCTTTGATGATGTGGCAGGTTTGGCATGCCTTGTCTTATTGGTAATGTGTGGAAGTGGAATCTGTAACCTTTGTCTATCAAATTCAAAATCCAGTTGTCCTTGGTTAAGATATGCCAGTTTTGAGAGAATAAGGATAATTTTCCGCCCAAAGGTGCTTCTCTTTGAACCTTTGTAGGCGGTACGAAAGTCAAGTCATTGTGATTGTCCTTGTGGTGCAGCTGAACTGTCTGCGCCACTTCTTTGATTTGGAGGTTGCCATTGGCGGCCCCTGTAAGATCCTCTGTATTGTCCTCTACCTCGGGCACGTCTGCTTTTTCCCCTTTGAAACTTGTCTGAGCCGGGGAAAGACCAATTCTTTGAGGGCCAGTTTCTGCTGAATCTGGGTGGTTGAACCTGAAGGAAATCCTTGACTGTCTGTACTGACTTTGCTTTTTCCTCTATGGATTTCAGTACATCTTGTGCATTAGCATCAAACAGCTTCTGTTTTTCCAGAGGTGCATCAAGTAACTTTACTTTAACATGGTCAGGCAAAGACTGATCCTTTAACCAAGCATGTCTACGAATCACAGCCCCAGTCATAGCTGCCCTGCATGAAGCTTCCAATGCATCATAACCACACTGAAGAAAATGGTTATTAACCTGCTGAGTGTTATGTATATGATCCTGCAATGCCTTTTTATCAATAGGCTCGGGAGAGGCTAACTTTTTCTGTAAATCATCCAGGAGAAAATCTTGGTACTGAAACATGTGGAAAAGGCAGTTAAGAGACCTCATGGCTAGGGTAGTAGAGGTATATACTTTTTTACCCCATCTCTCCAGGGACCTAGCGTCTCTGTCTGCTGGCAGAGGGTTTTTGGCAGAGGAGGTAGCCACTCCCTTGGGGCCCTGTGAAATAGTTTCTAGATCCACAGAGTGGGCCTTAAAAAGGTGCTTGTGAGTGTCAGGAACCCTATAATATCTGTCCGGCTTGACAGGAGCAGGAGGTAGAGAATCAGGGTTAGCACTGGAGTCAGAGAAAACATCATCCAAAACATCCGTACCAGGTGGAATAGCCAAAGGTCTGTGCTGGGGAAGCTTGAGGAAGGTACGAAGCCTTTTCCTGGAGTCAGAGAATTCCTGGCCCTGCCATTGAAAATGTTCCCTCATGGAATGCAGGACTTCACCAAAAGAGAAATCCTCTGGAGGGGAGGCAGAGGGAATTGATTCCTCAGCATCAGAGTCCTCGTAGGCCTGGAAGGATTCTTCTTGGGTATCAGAATGCTCAGAATCCCCAGAGGCTTCATCCGAAGAGAGGTCGTCCGCCTGCTCAGTTCTAGGCCTTTTCTCTGCAGGTGGCTGAGAACCCCTCTCCAGATGAGGCTGAGTCCCCCTGATAAGGGAAATAAGATCTGCAGCCAGAGACATGATCTGCTTATCAGATGAAGGGGCCTGGGTAGCAGGCCTAGGATGGGCCTTGGCCTGACTGGCGGCCTTAGCACGTGCAAAGGCCTTGATGGACATGGAAACAGGGGGCCTAGCAGCCCCGCGTGTAGGCGTAACCTTGTCCACAGAAATGGTGTCGGGTAGATCCAGAACTTCGGTTTCCGGAGGAAAGTCAACAACCGGCACCGGAGAGATTTCTGAGACCGAAGGTCGTGTTAACGCTGTGTCGTCAGCCTGGAGCGGTGGATTTACCACTTCCGAAGGGACCGGAGCACTAGCAGAGGGTTTAGGAGTAGCATCAGTAGTGGACGCGGGCCGAGGGTGTCGGTCCCGGTCCTTGCGTTTTTTAGCAGATTGGGTTGTCGGTTGATCCGACGGCATGATATACGCAAAAGATTCACCGAAAAAGTTCTCGGCGAATTCTGCCCGGCACCTGAGAGTGCGCTTATTAAAGCAAGCACAGGCAGCACAGGCCGAGACGTCGTGGTCTGGGCCCAGGCAAGGAAGGCAGAGAGAATGAAAGTCCTTATGAGGTATTTGTTTACCACAAGACAAACAATTATTAACTTTCTCAATTTGTTCTGACATCGGCTGAGGCAAGAATAAATGTTCCCCAACGGGGTACTTAGCTTTTAGATGACTTCGGTACTGAAAACTCAGGAGCTGACCGACCGGCACTTGCGAACTGCTTCTGCTTCGGGCACCGCGCGGCAAGAAAGACTGAAGAAGCTGGCGTCGGCCGATGCCTTTATACTCCAGCCGTTGTGACGTCGGAGAGGAGGCGACACCAGCCGACGCCGGACCCAGACTTTGGAATTCGGCCGACCGAGGGCTGCCTGAGGCAGGACAACCCATATGTTATGACTGCAGTTGCATTCTTGAAGGACATCTCTTGGAGCCTTTTCTTTGAGTCGGAGTAGTCCTGACCTTCCCGGTGGAAATGTTCCCTCATGGTACGTAAGGTGTCCCCAAAGGAATAATCTTCAGGGGGAGAAGCTGAGGGAATGGAGTCTTCAGCATCAGAATTTTCATAAGGGGGAAAGGAGTAATCCTGTTCCTCAGAGGAGCCTGAGGAAACAGACACTTGATCTGAGGAGGCATAATCCTCCTCTTGTCTAGGCCTTTTGTCAGCGGGGGGGGGGCCCTGATGAAAGAAATTAAATCTTCAGCCATTTTAAGCATCTGATTCTTAGGCATAGGGCCTTGACCTGGAGACTGAAGTGTAGTCTTTTTTGGTTTTAGAGGAGTCTTAAGCTTACCATAAGATTTTATGGTGAGAATAGTCGGTCTGAAGACACTTTCAGAAACCGAAGGTGTTTCTACATTACCGGCTTCTCCTACTGCAATGGCGTCAGCAAGGCATAAAGAAAATGGCTGTGTCGGCCTAGAACTATTTGCTGGAGAATCCGAAGCGGTCTGTGGATCCAATTCAGCGGTAGCCAGGGGCTGCGTAGGCGTCTCACTGAAAACCGGAGAACTGGCGACCGGCCCAGCCGAAGGCTCGGAGTCTGGCTTGGATCTAGGCTGCCTTTCTTTATCTTTGCGTGTTTTTATGCACGCCGGTAGTCTGTTGCTCCGACGGCATAGTGTAATTAAATTTCCTACCGAAGTAGTGTCGTGCAAAATCAAAGCGTCGCTTTATAGTTCGCTTATTGAACCTAGCACAAAATCAACAACCAGTGACGTTGTGGTCTGGGCCCTAGGCAAAGTATACAAAAAGAATGAAAGTCCTTATGAGGTATTTGCTTCACACAAGAAATGTAATTGTTAACTTTTTCTGACATCGGACTGAGGCAAGAAAAGGTTCCCCAACGGGGTACTTAGCGTTGAAGAGTTCGGACTGAAACTCGATTCAAAAATCTCAGGTGTCGGCCGACCGGCACTTGCGAACTGCTTCGGGCACCGCGCGGCAAGAAAGACTGAAGAAAATGGCGTCGGATGCCTCTCATATACCCCTGACGCACTGACGTCAGGGAAGAAGTGACAGCAACCAACGCCGGACCAAGACTTTGGAATTTGGGCCGACTGCGGGACCGCCTGACGGCAGGATAACCCAAGTGTGATGACTGCAGCAGGGTAACACAATGAATATCATTGCAGTGCAAGACAGCTACCACCTATCCAACACAATAGAGCAACATAAAAAAAACTGCAGGACTTTACTGTAACAAACTGAACAAGATGCTGCTCTAATAATCCTCTAGTGACAGTACAAGTCACTGTTATGTAGCATGAGGACAAAAGTAAGGTAAAGAAACTGCTATTTCATATCACAGCTTTCCCAAACAAAACTGAGATCAAAGACAAACACAACATATAGCCCAGTGACTACTTAGTTTCAAAATTTTGACAATGTGTAGGAAATGTTGCAGCACTACTTATTCCAAGTCCATTTCTCCATCAGACAATGAAATCCACAAACAACAAACTGTTATAACCTTTCCCACAGATCTACAGTTTTAAGGGGAGTCACCCAAGACGTTGATGGGCCAGACCCAAAAGCTTCCAGGAACACTGACTCCTCCTGGGAAGAGTAATCTGAGGACCAATCACCTTTGTGCCAGAGGATTTCTAAGATGTCTCTGAATGAGGCATCATCTGGTGGAAACCTTGGGGACCCCTCCTCTTCATTGAAGTCAGTGTCTTTGGTTCAGCGACTCCTGAGGGGAGTTTGTTTCCTCTTGCATGTTCTCTTGCAAGAATCACCTTGGTGAGATGGCCTGGAGAGGTGTCTGAAGAGAGGGGACTATCTGGATGCATGATGGAGCAGGCTATTCCTGTATGACAGGTCTCTGTGATCAGAGCTTGGACCACATGGCAATAGGGCTGTAGGATCTGAAGAAGAAAGAGTATCCAGGTCTCTTGCATAACAGAAGACCACCTCAAAAGCAGGAGGACCAGGAAAAGTCATAGCTGGATACACCGGCACTGAAGCCCCAGATGCCACTATGCCCCGACCCTGCCTTGAAGGGGAAGTCTGACCTGAACTGTCCAACGAAGAAGCCCTAAGAAGCAGGGACAGCTCCAACAAACACTTTGAGCCAGAGACTCTTCCTGGTCCAAAGGAATCGGTTTAAGCAAAAAAAAAAACACAAAGGATGGATGGAAATTTGTTCTTTTAGGTTTATATTTATTCATTCATATATATTTTTTGTATTGGATAGGAATTTTACGATCAGTGCACTTTAAGGTAATGATGTAACATTACTTGATTGGAATAGTGATTTTGAACTGACGTACGTAAGTGGATGTTTGAATTTTAAAGATATCTGCTGAAGTCTAGATGTATGAGATGAAAGCGCTTACTTAGTTTTGAATAAACAGTTTTTTGTCACTAGGAGTGACTTTTTATTTTGTTTCTGGAGTTTCCATTCATACTTTGTGTTTTTTGTTTAAGCTTTGGTCTTTTAGTATCCAAAGGAATTGGTGCAGGGCAAGTCAGGGCAGCAGTTGGAATTGAAGACCTAGCAGTCTTTGGATTAGACAGCGAAACTCATTGGGTTCTCAAATCTGAAAGCTTCAAAATTGCAGGTCAGACAGGAGAAGGAGAAATTACAGTGTGGGAAACAGAAAGGTGGTTCATGGACCTAATGACAGGAGGACCAGAGATAACACACATCTACATCTGAGCTGTCAGGAACTTCCTCATCATCCTAGCCACTTCGGCTTTGGAAAGGGTCCTGGAGGACCAGGTGGGGGAAATAGTAGACTGAGGCTAAGACACTCTCCTTAGGATCTCTTATAAGAAGGGAGAATGGAGTTGAGGAAAGATAGGCTCCAGAGAACGGACCGGGTCCTCAGAGATTTAGACTTAAGTGTAAGATCTGACTTTTTCTGTACTTTGGCAGGAAGCCCCACAGTTGAAGCTACTTTTGAGAGCAAGTGGGAGACTGCTTCCTGGATTCTCTTGCGTCTGAAGAGGCTTTAAGTGTTTTTGTGAAAGGGAAGAGGAGGATGGTAACAAACCCTTCAAGTTAAGTATGTTACGTCGGTCGCTAAGGGCCCTAGAATCAAAGCCAGCCCAAACTGAACAAAGTATTCAAATGGACTGCACTCAGATAATAAACAAACTCCCTGTGGGCATCAGAATTAGGGATCTTGTGCCCACAGGAAGAGCTTTTCTTAAACCTAGTGGGCTATAGCAACAATGCGAGAATGGACTGACAGAGATAGAAAGGAAAATTTTAAGCTAATTAATTTTGAATAGAAAACTACCAACAATGGTAAAAGAAAGGGATTACCCTCTGAAGGGTAAAAAAAAAAAGAAGTACCAGCAATGGTACGGACTACCACCAAAGGCAAATATAGGAGAGAAAAATAAACGGTAATCCTAACATGATAGGAACCAAAAAACTAAAGTACAGGAGGAAGATGTGATTAGAAAAGATAAAACTAAGAAAAAAATGACAAAATTTATACTCAATGCAAAAAAAAAAAAAAAAAAAAAAAAACTACACCCCCAAAGAATCTGTGTCTGTAGTGATAACAGGGCAAATGAGATTGGAGATATTGCAGGGTGACCGGGGCATTATGGGTAAAGGGAGGAGCTCCAAAGATGGATCCGAGAGTCTAGTAAATGCAGCTGAGCTGTATCTAAAGTTGGATCCGAGCCCCATCCGTTGAGGAATGAATGAAAAAAAACATCAGATTTAGCCTTATTTGCAGATGAATTACTCTGACCTTGATAAATGTAGAAAAGGATATTTCAGTGCTGTGGAACATTCTAAGACAGTTTGGGGGCTTTTCAAGATACAAAATAAACGAAAGTAAAACAAATGTTATAGCAGCAAACTGTGCATGCATACGAATTGGTTCAGTAATACTCATTTATGGGGACATAAGATTGGGTACTTAAGATGCAAGGGTTAAAAAGGATTCTGTTATGGCAAATAAGGATATGTGGGGGAAACTAAATAGATGATACAACAATTATGAAACTGGAAGCTCTTGATTATGGATAAAGTAGCAAGATACAAGCAATGATAATGTTTTTAGTTCCTTTAGTCTTTCATATAGGACAAGTGCATTTTTTAATCACCATGAGGATAAGTTCTGGATGACAATAAATAAAGAGTTGAAGGAATTTTTCAGAGAGGAGAGGAGGTCAAAACTTAAGTAGGATAAGTTGATTCTTTTCATGGCTGGTTTGAAGGAGTAATTTAAAGCTATGCAGTTAAGGCTTATAGGCATAACTTAAGCAGAAGGTGATGGATGAAAAATTATGATGATGAAAACTAGGGTGACGGAGTTTGAAAGACAAATGGAAATCAAAATTTTGGATACAAGCCCTTGTGGAGAATAGTAACAACCTACAGAATATTACATTCATAAAGCAGCAGAAAACATTCTAAGAATTAGGCCAGAGCGGACAAGTAGATAGGAGAATTTACCAATAAGGATGTCTGCAAGCAATGGTACAGAAAACGTGCAAGAGCTGGTTGGAATTTACAGCAGGAAACCAACAAAGAAATCGAAGTACTGGAAGTACATAACTCAGGAGTGAAAGGCAAGAGTGGAAAACGGCTAAGCAGTGGTTTGGACTAGAGGTTAAAGATGGTCTTCCCTATCAGAGATTGACAGACTATGAATAAAAAAAGAGAAGCGCCGAGTGAAATATCAGATATGGTAGAGTTTTTACTTGTGTCTAGAACAGAAGATGTTGTTTAAAAGGTACACTTAATAAAGCATATAAAATGTTGCATGACAACTATAACCAGCACTGGGAAAAGAAAACAAAAGGAAACCACAAAAGCACAAAGGGAAGAATCTGTAAGCCCATAAAGTGTGCAACAAACTCCAGAAGGTTTAGGATTTTTGCATGCCAGTGTTTACACTGAAGATGTGACAGGAAAGAGACAAAATGGGAATGTGATTTTTGGTAATGTAATGAAATGCCAAATTTTAAAAATTCCATACAAAGTCCTCGACAGAAATGTTGGGTGGACAAGTGACAGCAACTAAGGAAACCTTTTGAGCAAGGATACATGATTTGAACCACCTACAGATACCTTAATAAGTTCAATGTTACTGGTGGACAAAAATAGAATTACTAGAAAATGGAAATCAAAATCTAAAACATCCATAACTGAAGTTTTGAATAATGTAAAGATGATAAAAGAACTTCAGGTTGGTGGGATCAATAAAAAAATGGAAGGAGCAAGTTTCATAAAAATAAATGGAATTTACAATCCATACATGCAGAATAATTCTCAGGAGAAGTTAGGTTTAAGGGAAGATTGGAAATCAACAACTGATGCAATGCTGAAGTGAATGAAATTTGTTACAAAGAAAACATATGTATACATACATACATACTGCATAGATATAATAGAAGCTGTTATGGTTTGTTTTCTACTAAAGTAAGTGAACTCATGTTGCAACTTAAAATGGGATGATTTAATAAAGACATTTACAAAAAAGTTCAAAAGGCAAGAAGTTCCATTCACAAATTCATAATTGGTTTATGTCTACAAGCAAAATATTTCCAGTAGCATTCTATAAAAACTCAGTGTTCATATATATATTACATTTTAAAGAATGCAGGGGACATTAATGGATTTATGCTTACTAAGGTCCAGTGACAAGTCTCTGTTGTCAATTATCACATCACTGCCACCTTGTACCAAAAGTTATGGACAAAACCTATAGAGCCTTTTTTGCAAAGATACACAGCAGCTTTTCCAGGTTATAGGTTATGCCTTGCATTTCTGAATACGTGTGTAGCTTCCTCAAGGTCTAAAGCCTGCAAACACACTGTTACTGGGGGCAAGAGCATTACACATTTTCCCATCAATACAATTCCTAACATTATACAAGACTTTGCTGCTCCTCTAGGTCTTAGGATGAAAATTAAGGAGGCCTTGGCCTACTGAAAACATTTACTCAATTGTTTGTGTACCACAGTGAGCCTGGCTTTGCTTTGATAACTGGGGTATTGTTTGCAGGGAGCACAAAAATCCCTTCCCCTTACCTGTTAACTATTTTAAATCTCACTTCTGCATTTGTATACTACAGGGACAGGTTTGGTGACAATCATTTAGGTTGGACTGCTGAGTATGAAACTCTGTTCTAGAGAGATAAGGGGCAGATCCAAATTTATCCTGGCAAGGGAGCCA
This sequence comes from Protopterus annectens, assembly GCF_019279795.1. NCBI lineage: Eukaryota > Metazoa > Chordata > Ceratodontiformes > Protopteridae > Protopterus > Protopterus annectens. The sequence goes on from NC_056743.1 coordinate 783,710,003, forward strand.
TTCGTCTTAGGCAGCTGCTATAAGAAAAACCATAAGATGTTGGCGTGCTTTTGACAAGGTCTTCCTGCTTATTTACACAGATCATGATGGTATTGGTCAGATTTAATAAGGGAATGATCAATAATGAGGTGGAAAAGATAGGACAATTTTCGTAGAAGAATATTATGAGTACTGCTGCACACAGTGGGATTTTTATCTAACTTGTCAAAGTGATTACTCTTCATACAATTCAAGTAAATGCTACTGAAGCCACTTCTGGTGTATGTGTTGCACTTACTCCTATCAATGTTCAAAGGCAATCTCACATAATGGCACTATTGTTCTTAATCTTTATGTTTATTAAGGAATTGATCATGTTCTCAAGGGATCAGATATGGGGTGACATAACCCAGAACATAGAAATCAATTTGTTTGTGTTTTTCAGCTTTTCCCGGTTAGGGCTCACCACAGCGGAACTCCGGTCCGCTAATGATTGGTAGTGGATTTTTACGTACTGGGTTACCAGCCCTGATGCACAACCTTCAATGAAGGCACACCACATTCACGTATGCCTCCACACAAAAGACGCTCTAGCTGAGAATCGAACGGGACAACGTCTTGTTATGAGGCGACAACGCTACCGCAGCACCACCACTGCAAACACAGAAATCAATTTAATTTATGTAAATAGGGGAGTTATTACTACTACTAGGATGATGTCAGACACAGTGGTACTGAAAGTGCTATATATGAAGATGAAGACAGCTCCTCCTGTCCCATATGGCTTGAAACCATAACAGGCACTGAATCTCAGACTTCTGGGGATGCTAACACAGTCCTTTACCTTCATAACATCCACAGTCAGGAAAGCTTTCTAATTACACATCTTAATTTAGATTAGATGCATTGACACTAGCCAGCTTCAAATCAGTGTTTTCAAGGTTTTCAAGACAGAATATCCAACAGCATTACCTGACTTAAACAGGTACTCTAGTGGCATAACTTTTTTTCTTCAGTATCAGCATCCTGTAGGGACAGAGGTTATTCTCCATCACAGTAGACAAGCACTAAACCCCCAGTGCATGGTACTGGAACAGAAGATAGTTATGAAAATCTCAAACTATATGTCATTTTTTTATGCGAATGAAAAAAACTGTTCACTATCAAAGTATTTTTTTTCCCTTAGAGGACTGAACCTCCCCCTCCAGTCACTGCAATCTCTTCCAGAAAACAATGACCAGATTTACCTACCATCCCTCCCAACACAGACACAAAAGCATAAAGTTCTCCAGGGTACCTTGCAGGATTTTTGGTGCCTTATCCATGACCCTTATTTTCGTTTCAGGAAGGAAGAAACCCTCACCATTTTTTCTTCAACCTTGTGAGCATTATACCTATTCACAATAACAGAGTCAACTGTGATGGCAAGAATCAGCATTATCAGGCCACTGTGTATGCCTTAAGGAGTTTGGACCTTGGTGGCCACTTTTGGTAATAACTAACAATCTACAGTCTGTAGACATATATTAACAGTTAGAATGTCTGAGGTACAGACTTAAACACCCCAGAGAAATAAAAGTTATGTACTCACCATAACTATGCATCTGTGTTGTCCTTTTTCATTCTTTCTCAATAAATGGGTCTCAGATCTGACCCTCTGATCAGATTTGGCTGCTTTTCTCTAGACTCTAATATCCGACTCGAGAGCTCCTTCCTTTACCCATAATGCCCTGACCACTGCATTACCTCAGATCAAGCTTGCTGCTACTATACAATTATTTAAATATAAAGCATAATAATAATAATGCAGAGAAATAGTACAGTAACAGAACAGGGGGTCAAACAGGAACTGTGGTTCCTAACAATTAACTTCATCAGGTCACTCCCAAAGACATGAAAAGGGGGGAAGGTGGGGGAGAAGTTGTGGAAAAATAAAAATGGACAATACAAATGCATACTTATGGTGAGTACATAACTTTTATATCTTATGTTTTTGGACGCTTTTCTCTAGATTCTAGGATCAGACTCTCGAGCTCCTCCATTTACCCATAACGCCCTGACCACTGCATTGCCCCCGATCAAGGTTGCTACTAATATACAATTATTTAAATCTAAAACCCCTACCACCTCCCCTAAACTCCCACAGTACTTCCACCTACAACACACCAGCAAACCACATTCAAACTTACAACTATTTTATCATGACTACAGCTATCCTCCAGTCACAACTGAAATTACCTATCTCCTTCTTACTATTATTCTTCCTCATTACAACTTACTTCCTAACCTCCTATGAACACTCCATAACTGCTTCCCTCTCACTTCCATCAAAACATACCAGTACAACTGCAACAACCCCAACTCCATCCTTCTTAAACACATCCACACAATCCATCTACCTACTTGCCAAATACCATAGGCTATTACACTGCAAACTACTGAAAACTAAAACAAAGAAAATATTCGACACCCTCCTAAAACATAAACTTGAAAACTATTTTACACTATTCCATCTACTACTAGATGGTGACATACACCCCAACCCAGGCCCTCAAGCTACTACTACAAAAACTCACAAAACTCATATCAAACCCTTCTCTCTTTCATCCACTATCCCCTCTAACTTATTATCCTTGGCCCATCTCAATATACGTAGCATCTGTAACAAACTTAGTCAACTCCATGCCCTATTAGATGTACACAAATTTGACATTCTATGCTTATCAGAAACTTGGCTAAAACCTTCAATTAAAGACATTGAAATTACCCCACCTGGATATAACATTGTTAGACTTGACTGCACCTCCAGGAAGGGAGGTGGAGTAGCTATTCTATATAAAACAAACCTGAAGCTTACTCTTCTTGACCTTACCCTTACCCAAACAAATAATGCTGAAATAATCTGCTCCAAAATTCAAATTAACACTACTAAAGCAATAAACATCATCTGTGCATACCTCCCCCCTGGAAATAACATCCCCACTTTAGAACAACTTCTTGAACAACTCTCTAATAACCTCCCTCAAGAAACACTATTCCTTGGGGACTTTAACATTGATTGGAAATCTTGTAACAATGCTAACCCTACTTCCCATATAAACCTTTATGGTTTCAAACAACTAATTGATAGTCCCACTAGAATAAATAATAAGAACAAAAAAGAAACCACCCTAGACTGGATTCTTACAAACTCCCCCCTACAAACCTACCAAACTGACATCCTTCCTGATGACCTTAGCGATCACTCCCTCACCTATGTCGTTTAGAGCTAAAACTAATCTAAACTTACCTACCTCTCACAGAACACTATATTCAAAAAAACAATTTAATCCTGAACAGTTTCAAACAGAACTTTCACATTACAACTGGACCCCTCTAAAACACCTCTCACTTAACAATGCCGTTGAACATTTCAACTCAGCATTCCTTGCAATCTTAAATCAACATGCCCCAAGTCGTACCATTAGAACAAAGACCAAAACAGCACCCTGGCTAACCTCTAATACTAAACAAAAAATTAAACTGAGAAATAAATCTTGGAAAAAATGGCGTTCCTCTAGAAACCCAACAGATCATCAAACCTTTAGAGAGCTCAGAAACAATACCAAAAAAGCCATCCTCTCCGATAAAAAGAATTATTACTTTGAACTTCAGCAATCCACCAAAAAAGTTCTGGTCTACTATCAATAATCTACTTACCCCAGGTAAAGTAGTTACACCCAACCCACAGAATTTAGACCCTGATAATCCCTCTTTAATAGCTAATAACTTCAATACCTTCTTTACTACTTCCATACAAAGTCTAGCTAACCACTTATCTCCTGATGCTTCCCAACTGCTCTTAAGTAACATCAATAATTCCCTTCTTCCCCTTCAACTTCAACCCATACCCACCTCCTACATTCAATCTCTTTTACAAAAACTTAAACCCACTACCCCCTCAGCAGATAAACTTCCTGCTGAATTCCTTCAAGTAGCAGCTAAATCTATTGCCTACCCTGTTTCTATCCTAATAAACAGATCCATAAAAGAAAGTACTTTTCCATCAATTTGGAAGATATCACACATCATACCCTTACACAAAGGAGGTAAATCCACTGACCTTTCTAACTTTCGCCCTATAGCGCTACTATCTCCACTAGCTAAGATCATGGAAAAATGTATACACAAACAACTACTTAACCATCTCCTTCATAACAACCTACTAGCTAACACTCAACATGGATTTAGACCTTCACATAGTACTACTACTGCACTACTTTCTTTTACCAACACCATCAACTGTAACCGTAACAACAACAAACTAACCTCTTCTCTTTTCCTAGACCTGTCAAAAGCCTTCGACATGGTCAACCATACACTTCTTCTACACATATTAAAATCCCTTGCCTTAGATTTCTCTTCCTTAACCTGGTTCTCATCCTATCTTGAAAACCGACAACAAGCAGTACTATGGAAAAATTCTCTATCTGCTCTACTACCCATCTCTTTAGGAGTACCTCAAGGATCTATACTAGGCCCACTCTTATTCTCTATCTTTATTAATGATCTCCAATCATCTATCCAAAACACTACCTGTATACAATATGCAGATGATTCCACCATTATTTGCACAGCTTCCACTCAATCTGAACTCCAGTCACTGACACAATCTACCTTTTCTACCGTCGAACAGTGGTTCTCAAAAAGATGTCTTCTCCTCAACCCCAAGAAAACAAAACTTTTACTATTCTCACCTACCCACAAATCTTCTCAACTAAACTTTACTGTTACTGCAAGTGATAATTCCCTCATCTCCCGACTCTACTACCAAACTGCTTGGTGTCACTATTGATAATAATCTAAGCTATGATTATCACATCAATAACACTATAAAAGCAGTTAATAAAAAGATTGGTTCACTGTACAGAATTAAACCCTTCCTTACACCAGAAGCACGGACCACCTTAGTACAATCACATCTTATCTCTACCCTACTGTATGCTTCCTCTATTTACACTAACCTCTCTAAAAGCAACCTTAGGAAACTGTCTACATCCTACCACAATATAGCTCGTTTTGCCACAGCATCCCAGTATAGAACACACCACTGTATAAACTTAAAACAGTTACACTGGTTGGAACTTCCTAATAAACTTATCTATCAACAACTATTAATAACACATAACATTCTATATCAACCATCAAAGAAACCTGCTCTTAGTAACCTCTTGACCCCTTATAATAACTTGAAACAGCTGCGCTCCACCGAAAAGCTACAAGTCAACACAACTAGAATCACAAATTCTGCAGGTAACTGCCTTTTCTCCAACTCAGTAGGCAAAATATGGAATAACCTCCCCTCACACATTAATTACCTCTCTCGGCTCCTTTCATCTTTTTAAAAAACTTCTTTTACATCTGAACAACTTCTGGCTCTGCTCTTGTACCAATCCAGACTAATCTACTTTCTTCATTTTACTATCATATTTCCTTATTTCAAAACTGCAATCTTTCTCTGTTATCACAAATGACTTAATGACTGTACTGTTACTACTGTTCTCAAAAAAAAAAAAAAGTACAAACATTGTCTTTTATAAGTATGTATATACATTTTAAAATATGTAATTACCCCATTCTCACATAATTGTACTGTAAAGAATTAATGCCTTTCTCAATACGTAGATAGCACTATGTGTTTTTTATTACTTTAGCTAGACTAATATGTATGCATTGTTGCTCACTGTCTGTGTCTCAGACATTTATTGTAATTGTTTAATTTCTATAACCTTGTTTTTTATTACTTTATCTAGACTAATATGTATGCATTGTTGCTCACTGACTTGTGTCTCAGACATTTATTGTAAATGTTTAATCTCTATAACCTTGTTTTAATCTGTGGAGCTTTTCTCCCCGGGCCTCCACTGAAAATGGAAATTATCCAGCTGGACTAGCCCGGTCAACAAATGTAAAATAAAATAAATAAAATAAAATAAAATAAAAATAAAATAAAGCATAATAATAATACTGCAGAGAAATAGTACAGTAAAAGAACAAGGGTTCAAAACAGGGAACTGTGGTTCCTAACAAAAAACTTCATCAGGTCACTCCCAAAGACATGAAGAGGGGGAGGAAGGTGAGGAGAAGTTACAGAAGAATGAAAATGGACAACACAAATGCATAGTTATGAAGAGTATATAACTTTTATATCTGATGTTGTCAATTTCATTCATAGGTGTGTACTAGGTACAACATTTGACACCAGTTGTTGGTCTCAGTGAGGCCTTTCTGTAGGATGTCAACATCACTTGGGGAGTTACGTCAACTTGCAATCGTCTGCGAACTTTGTCAGCCAGAGTCCCTTCGAGTTGGCCTAGACTTCAGAGAAGTAGATACCAAACAGGAGAGGACACAGGACCAAACCCTGTGGGACTCCACTTGTGACCGGTAAGCAGTTTGACGGAGTCAGCTATTTTCACATTGTGGATTCCATCTGTGAGCCAGTTTGCAATCCACCTAGTGATATAGGGGTTGATGCCAAGCTAAGTGAGTTTTTCTATGACTCCTGAGTAGGGAATGGTATCAAAGGCCTTGGCCAGATCAAGGTAGGCTGTATGAACCACCTTGCCTTCATCCACAGCTCTAGTGACTGACTCAAGGAAGTTGACCAAGTTGGGCAGGCATGATCTACCCTTCACAAAACCAAACTGTGTAGGATCCAGAGTTTGGAGATTCCCTATATCCTTGTTTATTAGGGTCAATGATGACGTGTTCCATAACTTTGCACATCAGACGCGTCAGGCTAATTGGGCGATAATTCCTGGGGTCTGTAGTCGCTCCTCCTTTGTGGAGAGGGATGTCTGTAGCAGTGTGCTATTCTGTAGGGACAAAGCCTGAGGTAAGGTTGTGATTGAACAGGGCACAAAGGCGAGATGCCAGTTCACACGGTAGCTCATGTAGAACACAGCCAAGGATATTGTCAGGTCCCATAGAAGCTGTATTCTTGGCCTTGGGCAGTGCCGTTTTAACCTGTGCAGCAGTAATACTGGGTGCCTGGCAATCTACTGGTATTGTGATTGGTCTTTGGGGGGTAGAGGGGTAAAATTAACAATTAATCTGTGGCCAGTATATTGTCAATATCTGTTGGCTCAGTATAGGAGGTACCATTGTGCAGTAGCTCAGAGCAAATCTAGGTATTGCCGTGGAGATTCTTTACATAACTATAGAAGGCCTTGTGGCTGTCTTTACCATCTGCTTCAATTCTGTTTTCATAGCTAGCTTTAGAGGATTTGATGAGGGATCTCAACCTTTTGTTGAGGCTGATAAGGGAGTTTTTCCAGTCTTAGGACTTCACAATACTCTGCATCTGTTTCCTCCTTCTGTTGTAGAGTTTGTTTATGGCAGGGGACCACCAAACTGGCTTCCTTTTTTTGAGGACAGCATCTTGGTTCTATTGGGTATGGCGAGATCCATCCACGCATTGGTATATGACTCAGTGGTTATGCAACTATTCTCCATTTGCATGGGTGCTGTGAAGTTAGCCACCTCTGTTTTTAGGAGAACCAAGTTAGCAACTATTCTCCATTTGCATGGGTGCTGTGAAGTTAGCCACCTCTGTTTTTAGGAGAACCAAGTTAGCTTTGGAGAAGGATTTCATAGTGGTTACCTCTGTGGGAGGCTGGGAGAGATGTGGATTTCCAAGGTGATTAGTTTGTGGTCGGATCTAACCAGGGAGAAGTTGACTATTGGTGTAGAGCAACAGTCTTCCATGGTAGCAATGACCAGGTCAAGGATGTTGCTACCTCTAGTGGGGGGTAAGAATGAGCTAGTCCAGAGCACTGGAATTAATGAATTCCAGAAAGCACTGGGCAAGTGTATTGGTGCATGAGTAGTTTTTCAAGTTAATGGAGGGGTAGTTGAAGTCGCCCAGTAAGAGTGTTAGGTTGGACCCTAACATTCCCCAGCATGCTTAGGAACGTGGAGTTTGAGTCTTGGGACATGGTTGGGAACCTATAGCAGGCTACGACCTGAATCGCTGTCTTACCCAATGCTAGCTGCACCTGAAGTATCTCAGATGCATTATGTTGGGCTACCAGTCTGGAGGTGTGCGCATCATTTATGAATATGGAAACACCACTGCCTTTGGAGCGTCGGTCCATGTTCTAGGGCCAAAAGGTGTGGACTGAGTTACAGCCTGATAGTTCAGGGGGGTTTTCTGCTGCCTTGAACCAGGTCTCTGTTGCACCACAAATGCCGATGTTCTCCATTTTAAGGAGTGCTTCGAGTGAGTGCATTTTGAGATTTAGACTTCAAGCGTAGAGTAGCATGACTCTCACATTGCAGTTTTTTGTAGCTGTTACAGTGGTAATTTGGGCCTTTGGAACACCACCTAAAAAAGGCACTATAGGGGTGGCAATAGCCTTGGCCAGTATCTGGAAGCCCAGGGGTGACAGATGCACGCCAACGCTGGCAAAGCATCGAGGTCTGTCAATCATGTCATCCCAGGCATACAGATACTGGATCCTCTTAGAATGACACCAGAAACTTAGCAGATTGTTGAAATCAATCATTTTTTGCTTGTACTGTGGAATCACTCTGGGTGATGGTAGGATGCTGATCAGAGCTAGGGTCATACCCGCCTGGGCTACATAATCAGAGAGCTCCTCCATGTCTCTTTTCATGTAGTTCAAGGAGGTATGTCTTAGGTCATTCACACCCACATGTACAATGACAGAGCTATATTTGTACCTGTTGTTGAGGGATACAAGTGTATGCGTTATGTGGCGGATCCTGGCGCCTAACAGGCAGCTTACTTTCTCCTTATTCAACCTAGTGAGTGGGACATCAGTGTGCCTCACTATCGAGTCAACTATGACTAGTGTGTTGGCCATGCTGTTTTGCCTTAGGGGCTTTGGTTGAGTGGCACGCTGTTTAGGAGAGTTATGCGTCTCGTGATTAGTGTTGTGTTGTGGTGGGCAAGTGCGTTTCTGCCTTGGAGGTCTCTGCTGTTTGGGTAGAATTTTATTGAGAGCCTCCACGAAGCTGGGTGTGTGGTTTGTGTTTTTATGTGAAGACAGTGCTGGTGTGTGTTCTGGAAGGCTATTTGTTCCATGTAGTGTGGTGCAAGTGTTGACCTTCTCCTCCTGTCCAGCTATTCCGTCCGGTCTTGGCTGGAGAGTGCGCGGCTTCCAGTTTGGATATATAAGTGCATCTCTCACAAGTCTGAGTGTTGGGAGGTAAGAGGAGAGGGTTGTCAGTGTACATGAGGCAGTTGCTACATTGCCTCAGGATGCCCAAGTTCACCACGTGAATTCATTCCTCAACAAATGTGACAGAGTCCCCAGCTATGGTAACCTTGGGTGGCCCTCATGGAAGGATGTTCCAGAGAACTGCAGGACCAAAATGCAACCCTGATTCTGGAGATTATATCCACCTTGTAATTAGCAATAAAGGTATGAGCATTAGACCGACCAAGTGGCAGCTGCGCAAATATCATCAGTGGAAGCTCTGGCCCAAAAAACAGCTGAAGTAGCCATTGACTTAGCCAAGTGTGCTTTTGGTGGTTTTGGCAAGGTTAAAGCCCTCAAAGAAAAAAAACATAAAAAATACAATCTGTTAGCTATTTGGCTAGTGTAGTTTTAGATATGGTTTGTTCCCCAAGTTATTGGAAAAGGAAACAAATAATTGCCCAGTTTTTCTAAATTCTTTCATTCTATGAAGATAAAATTAATCTGCCTATGTAAACCTAAAGGATGAAGCATATATTCTCCTCTGTCAAATTTAGGAAAGAAAACCGGCAAGTTGATTACTTGATTGATGTTTGCTTCAGAGGCAATTTTGGGTACAAAGGAAGGATGAGTATGGTAAAGTAACCCTATCTTTATGGAAACTCAAATGAAGCAGTTTTGAACAGAGTGCTTGAAGTTCAGAGACAAACTCGCAGAAGTGATGGTCACAAGTAAGTCTGTTTTTCTTAAGAAAGAAATTTGAGGTCTGCTTTAGCCAAAGGTTCAAAGGGGGTTCGTATTAAACTCTGCAACACAACAGTAAGATCCCAAGGTGGTGTGGGATTCTTAAGAGGAGGCCTCAGTAAAAAGATACCTTTAAGGAATGTTGAATGAGGCTAAAGGGGAAGCATAATCTCCGATGTGATAGTTGGAGATGGGGAAGCATAATCTCCGATGTGATAGTTGGAGATGGCTGTCAGATGAACTTTGAGGGTGGAGAAATTGGCACCACTTTGAAAAATTGAAGCAAGAAAAGCTAAAACAGCAGGGATAGGAGTGATGAAAAGATCAAACTCCCTCTGTTGTGCCCAAAAAGAAACTCTTACATTTACCGTTATAAATCTTCCTTGTAAACAGCTTCTGGGATGAGAATAAAATTTGGCAAACAGGAAAGGAAAGTCATGAATGTCTAGCCATCACTGGAATTAGAGAAACCATACAGTCAAATCTGAGGCCTGCAATGTCAGAATGAGTAATCTCTGACTAATGTCATAGCAGGTCTGGACTGGGGTCCAGTGTCTAAGGGGGGCCCATAGAAAGGGGAACCATACTTGCCGAAGCCAGAATTCGGCGAAGAGGATTACTTTGCTCTTCAATCAGTGTGCTTTCTGAAGAATTTGGGGATTAGGGGTAGGGAAGGATAAGCGTATAGAAGACCAGAGGGCCAAATGTGGACTACAGGATCTCCAGATGACTGTCCCAGAGGGGGAACTAGGGTAAAGAACCTGCTGCATTTGTTGTTCAGGGGACAGGCAAATAGATCACAGCAAGGTTGACCCCATCTGTGGAAGATCATATCTGCCACTGACTGATTAAGAAAAGTACAGTTTTGTACCTACCATAAATGTAGATGTTCGAAGATCCACATTGCTGCAGTCCTTACTTATGGGTAGTCCGCTGTCCTCGGTCGGCCCGAATACCAAAGTATTAGGCTGACGTCGGTCATGGGCGCCTAGATCTGACATCAGAGCGTCAGGGTATAAAGGCGCATGACCGACGTCATATCCTCAGTCTTTTCTTGCCCCAGATGTCAGAAGGCCAAACCAGAAAGGCCACAGCCAAAAACAGAATACCTCCCAAAAACATGCCCAACAACAATCATCACCTAAAGCATAACACCAAGTCTAACTACAGTGGGGAAGGAGGGAGGGTAAATTGGACTGCAGCAATGTGGATCTTCGAACATCTACATTTATGGTAGGTACAAAACTGTACTATGTTCTTCATCTCACATTGCTGCAGTCCTTACTTATGGGTAGAATCCCAAAGCAACGGGAAAGGGAGGATGGTAAAATCATAAAGCATTAGGGGCCGCTAAAATGCCCTGTAAAATTGCAGTGGCAAATCCAGCCCTAGACTTAGAATAAAGAGGAAGGTGGTAATGTTTAGAAAAGTTATGCACTGAACTCCAAGTAGCTGCCTCCAAAATGTCTTTTGTAGCTACCCCCCTTAGAAAGGCCGTAGAAGTAGCAGTAGCCCTTAGTGGAATGAGGCCTGATTCCAGCAGGAATCTCCTTACCATGATGGGAATAACAGAAAGAAATACAAAACCCAATCCATTTAGAAATAGTTTGTTTTGAAACAGGTTTACCCTGCGAACCCAAAGCAAAAGAAACAAACAATTGCTGAGACTGTCTGTACTCCTTGGTTCTGCTCAAATAATAACGCAACTGCCTGTGAATATCCAAAGTATGCAAAATTTTCTCCCCTTTATTTTGGGGGTTTGCATAAAAAGTAGGCAAATGAATAGTTTGATTTAAGGCCACACTAGAAACCACCTTAGGCATAAAGGAAGGATTAGTACGCAAAGATACCCTATCCTTATGAAAAATCAGGAAAGGCTCCACTGCCATGAGGGCCTGTAATTCAGAAACCCTTCTTGCAGAGGTAATGGCCAACAAAAAAGCAGTTTTCCATGACAAATACTTTAACTCGGCAGTAGCTGCAGGCTCAAAAGGTTGTAGAGTAAGTTTTTCCAACACAAAATTGAGATCCCAAGCAGGAGTAGGAGCTCTACGTGGGGGTCTTATATTCTTTGCCCCTCTAAGAAATTGCTTAAACCAAGGATGAGAGAATAAAGGAGGGTCACAATCATAGTGAGCAGAAATGGCTGCAGCATGGACCTTTACTGAGGAGAAAGATAAACCCTTGTCCAATAACTCAGTAAGATATTGAAGAGCAACACTTAAATCAGGTTTGGAGACATCAAAGTCCTTTCCTTTGCTCCAAATAAAAAATCTCCTCCATTTATCAGCGTAAACTTTCCTGGTACTAGGCCTCCTGGCCTCCAAAATAACATTCAAAACTTGTTGTGGAAGCTGAGACCCTCCACAGTCTAAAACAGAATATGCCAGGCTGTTAGATGTAGAGACTGAATCTTGACATTGAGGAAGTGACTGTCCTCTTGTGACAAAAGGTGCGGAATCAAAGGCAGAGGCCATGGAGGTTCTCGTACTAAGCTCCTCAGTAGTGGGTACCAGTGTTGTCGAGGCCAATCCGGTGCTATCAAAATCATGGTTGGCTTGTCTTGTCTGGCCTTCAAGAGTACCTTGGGAAGAAGAGGCAGAGGTGGAAAGGCATATACATGCAGATTGTTCCAACTGAATGATAGAGCGTCCACCTTCCAAGCTGTGTGATGAAACATTTTGTGCAAAACTTTGGCAACTGGTAATTTAGTGGAGAAGCGAACAGATCTATGTCTGGAGTTCCCCATAACACTGTCAACTGTTGAAATACATGAGGATCCAATTTCCACTCGTGAGGATCCACTATTTGTCTGCTCAATACATCTGCTAAGGAGTTCTGTGCTCCTGGTAGAAACCTTGCCTGAAGATTGAGGTGTAGATTGAGAGCAGTTTCCCACAGAATCATTGCTTGCCTGCAAAGAGGGTAAGAATGGGTTCCCCCTGCTTGTTGATGTACCACATGACAGTAGTGTTGTCTGTTTGAATCAACACCTGCCCTGGGTGAAGTAAATCTTTGAAAGCCATCAATGCAAACTGGACTGCTAACATTTCCTTCAAGTTGATATGCAAATGTTGGAGTTTGACAGGCCACGTGTTTTGCACCCATTTTCCATTGAGGTGTGCTCCCCAAGCCTTGTCCGAGGCATCTGTCGTTAGAATCTGACTCGCCTCTGGCCGGGTCACAGAGAGTCCCTTGTTTAGGTGACATTCCTGAGCCCACCACAAAAACTCCTTCCGAATGCAAGGTATTATCTGAATGACAGTGTCTAGATCTTGGCAGTGCTGTGTCCATACATTTTTGAGATACCATTGAAGCTTCCTCATATGCAATTTGGCATTGGGAAGCACCAGAATACAAGATGCCATGAACCCCAAGGCTTGAAGGACTGTCCTTGCAGTCAGCCTGGACCGTAGAGATATTTGATGGAAATAAAGAGAAAGGCTTCTTTGTTTGTCCGGGGTCAAAAAGGCCATCTGGGAAGCTGTATTCAGTCTCACACCCAGAAAGCATATGTTCTGAGAGGGTACTAGACTGGACTTTGTTTCGTTCACAGAATACCCCAGGCATCTTAACACTGCCATCACATACTGTAGATGATGAAGTTCGTCCTTTTCTTGTGCAATAATCAGGCAATCGTCCAAATAAGGATAAATCTGTATTCCTCTTAGTCTGAAAAATGCTATCACTGGAGCCAGAACCTTTGTGAACACTCTGGGCGCAGTAGATAAGCCAAAGGGCAATGCAGAGAACTGATAATGTAAATTTCCAGCCCGAAAACGCAGGTACCTCCTGCAACTGGGCCTGATAGGAACATGAAGGTAAGCCTCTTTGAGGTCCAGAGTAACCATCCAGTGATCTTTTCCCAACAGAGGTAAAAGTTGTTGTAAAGTCAGCATCTTGAACTTTGGAATGTCCAGGTAAGTGTTGAGGATAGATAAATCCAAAATTGGTCTCCACGTGTTCCCTTTCTTTGGAACTAGAAACAGGCGAGAATAAAATCCTAGGCCCACTTCTGACAGAGGAACTGGCTGTATAGCTCCTATTTGAAGAAGTAAAGAAATTTGTCTCTGCGAGCCTCTATCCTTTGCCGAGGAGGGACGTCTGGCATGCCTTTGAAAGGAGGCATGGTATGGAAATAGAACTTGTAACCTCGGTTTATAATGTCCAATACCCATTTGTCCTGGGTGACTAAATGCCAATTTTGCTTGAAAAGAGCCAACTTTCCTCCCAAAGGAGCTGCCAGGCAAGAAGAATCTGGCAGCTGAAAATGTAGGTCATTGGGCCTGTTTACGAAAGGACTGGCCCCTGCCCTCGCCAGCAGATTGAGCAGGCGAACTCCATTGTCTCGGCCTGAAAGTACTCTGAGCTCTGCCCCTACCACGCCTAGATCTACCCCTAGACTGAGAATCAGAAGAAGGGTACGTCCACCCCTTAAGTAGGCCAATTTCTACTAAACTTTGGAGGTTGTACTTGCAAAAAATCTTTAACAGTCTACATAGACTTAGCCTTGTCTTCCATTTTCTTTAAGACTGACTCCACAGGAGGACCAAACAAAACTTCAGACTGTAAAGGGGCATCCAGAATTCTAGACTTAACATGCTCAGACAAATTCTGATCCTTAAGCCAGGCGTGCCTACGAATAACTGAACCAGTGGCAGCCACCCTAGAAGAAGCCTGTAAAGCATCAAAACCACATTGCAAAGAGTGCTTACCCACCTGTTCAGAAACATGCACTAAATCCTGCAATTCTTTACACTCTATGCCCTCTGCCAAAGCATCCACTTTAGACCTTAGCTGAGAAAGGAGGAAATTCTGATACTTCAACATATGAAACTGGCAGTTCAAAGCTCTCATTGCTAAAGTAGAAGAGGTATACACCTTCTTACCCCATCTATCCAAAGCTCTAGCTTCCTTATCCAGAGGAACCGGATTCTTAACAACAGAGGCTCTAACACCCTTAGGCCCCTGACTAATAGTTTCTGGGTCCGCCCTAGGACTCTTATACAGATATTTATGAGCCTCAGGCACCCTGTAATACCTGTCCGGTTTAACTGGGGCAGGAGGCACAGAATCTGGATTAAGGAAGCTTCGAAAAACATCTGAAACAACATCCAAAACTGGAGGTATAGCTAAGGGTCTATGCTGTGGTAAAAACAAGAACTCCCTAAGTCTTTTCCGTGAATCAGAGTAATCCAGTCCCTCCCACTGAAAATGCTCCCTCATGGAATGCAGAGTTTCTGAAAATGAAAAATCCTCTGGAGGAGAAGCAGAAGGAGTGGAATCCTCTGCATCAGAATCAGAATAAGGAGGGAAATCTTGAATGTCTTCAGCAGAAGACTGAATCATCTGAGGCCTGCTCCAAACTTTCCAACTCTGGCTCCATCCTGGGCCTTTTATCAGGAGGGGGAACAGAACCTCTAATTAAAGTAATCAAATCCTCTGCCATTTTAAGCATGTGCTTTTTAGGCACAGACCCTGAAGAACCAGAACTGACACCAGAGGAAGGCAAGACAGACCTGCCCTTAGAAGGAGCCTTAGAAACAGTAGCAGAAGGCCTAACCACCTTAGGCATAGAAGGGAGAATAGTAACCTGAGAGGCTTCCGCCTGACCTGCCTCCTGAGAGGCCACATCCTGTAAAATCAAAGTTTCCCCCTGGGACTCAACAGAAACTTCAGCCGGATCCACCTGTTCAGCTGTAGCTTCTAAAGGTCCGGCGTCCGAAACGGACAAATCATCCTGCCTAGGCTTTAAAGATTTGTCTTTGCGCTTCTTAGTAGAAGCAGGCCGGAACATCCGACGGCATATTATAATTACACCTCTTGCCAAAGACTAACCTAGCGCAATCAAACCTCCGTTTTATAGTGCGCTTATTAAACCTAGCACAAAACCGACACCAGACTACGTCGTGCTCCGGTCCCAAACAAGGAATACAAAGCGAGTGGTAATCCCTATGCGGTATCTGTTTCCCACAAGAAATACAATTATTCACTTTTCTGACATCCGGTAAGTAACTGAGGTAAGAAAAACAAAAATATTCTAACGGGTACTTAGCCAACTTGGTATCAGTCTGAAACTCCGAAAACGAAAAATTTCAGAACGCCGAACGGCACTTGCAACGCTGCTTCTGCATCGGACCATGCGGCAAAAAAGACTGAGGATATGACGTCGGTCATGCGCCTTTATACCCTGACGCTCTGATGTCAGATCTAGGCGCCCATGACCGACGTCAGCCTAATACTTTGGTATTCGGGCCGACCGAGGACAGCGGACTACCCATAAGTAAGGACTGGAGCAATGTGAGATGAAGAACATCCACTTGTGAGGCATAAGCATAGTCTGCGGAGCTTGTCTGCTAGAATGTTGGACTACCCTGGTATGTGCATCGCTACAAGAAAGTGTTTGGAGGAGATCACCCATTCTCAGACTCTCACTGCTTCTTGACAAAAGGGATATGATCTGGGTTCCCCTAGTTTGTAGATGCAGCAAATTAATGACATACTGTCTTGTCTGGATAGCAACTGCCACTACAGGAAGAGAGTTTTGGAAAGCCTGCAATGTTAAAAGGATCGCTCTCATCTCTAAGACATTTATATGTAATTTATTCTCTTCTGAGGACCACAGACCTTGAACAGCCCATCCCAAGAAATGCCCCCCAACCCAACAGTGAGGAGTCTGTGGTCAACATTGTGCTTGGAGGAGGAAGGATAAAGGGATGTCCTTGATAAATCTCATCGGACAGAATCCACCACGGTAGGGAGTCCTTGCAGACTCAAGACAGTTTTATAGGATGTTGAAAAAAAAAAAAAGGCTGAAGAATGGACCTTTGCACTGCCAGAGTCCACTGGAGGATTCGCATGTGAAGACAAGTCGTAGGTATCAAGGTGCAGCCACAGATACTAGGGATTTGGGAACCACTTTTGCTGTGGGAAAGATGCGAAAGAGAACCTGTCTGACATGCAACCTCAAGGGAAGAATTCTTTTTGTGGTAAGACAGCAAGATGACTGACTGTACCTAGACAATCCCCTATAAACTCCAAGACTTGAAGTGGTTGAAGATGGGAATTTGAAAGACTGACTGTGATCCCCAGGGATTAAGATGATCAGAGTAAGCAATCCCTGGTTCTTACTAGCAGATGCCTGGTTGGTGCAATGAGGAGCCAAGTCTTCTAAATAAGGAAACACTCTGAATCCATGGAGTCTTAGATAAACTGCTACCACTGTTATGCATTTGGTGAACACCCTCGGGGATGTGGTGAGACCGAAGGGTAGAGCTCTGAACTGCTGGCTGTCAACCAGAAGCATAGGTATCATCGAGAGAGTCTGTTCATTTGGATGTGATGGTACACAACTTGAAGATCTATCACGCACATCCAGTCGTCCTTCTATAACAGAGGCAGAATGGACTAACAGTGACCATTTGGAATTTGGAGCTCTTTACAAACAGGTTTAGATAACAGAGATCCAGGATAGGTCTGAAGTCCCACGTTTTCTTTAGCACTTTAAAAAAAAAAAAAAAAAAAAAGGAGTAAAATCCTGATCTGCTTTGGTCTGGTGGGACCTCTTGAATGACTCAGCTAGCAGCTTTTGAATCTCCAGAGCTGCTAACTCCCAGTGATTGGGTGGAACATTGAGGAGATTTTTTTTTTTTTTTTTCATAGAGGGAACTTGGAAAAAAGAAATGAAATATCCTCTAGATATGATTCTTTGCACCCACATATCTTTCACAAAGGCTGCCCAGACTTCTGTGTGCAAAGACAAATGCTAGTCAAACTGTCTCCAGAGAAGAACAGTTGGGCAATCCTTTAGGAGTGCTGAAAGGGTCTCTCCAAGCAATCTCAAAAGCCTTGGTTTTGCGGATCCCCTCTGCTGCGTGGGCAGCATCTTCCTTTATTCTTTCCCCCTCTGCCTCTGGGAGAAACATTTCCATGCGAGTCTGGAAAAGTTCTTTGAGACTTCCAGAACCACATCTCATCACTGCGTTGATTCCCAGAAAGTGGTCTCTGCAGGGAGGAAAAACAGATTCCCACAGCAGACAAGGTTTTTCCATCCTGCTCACGTCTGTCTTTAATAGTGGAGCCAAACAGAGAGGATCCATTAAAGAGAGCACTGATGAATGCTGCTTTGTCAGGCTCTGCAAAGTCACAAAATTTCATCCAGGCATGTATCCTAATGGCTATGCCTGAACCTGCGGCTGGTGAGGAACCCTCAGCTGCATGATAAATTAGCTTCATGGATGCATTCAAGACTGACTTGTAGGGCAGCCAGTCAGGAGGAAATAACCTTTTCCTCTGTCGACATGGAGAGTTAAACAGTTCCTTGATTAAGTCAATCTGTAATCTAGTGAAGAGTGAGATAGTTTAGCGACTGTAAGGCAGAGGTCATAGAGACTTAAACTCACTTCCTGTACCTGTCCAATGCCCTAGATTCTCCATTAGGGAGATGAACAGAGGAGCTCTTTTCAGCCAGCTCCTTTTCGGTGGCTGCCACAACCACCATGGCATCTACAGAGATTCCTTTTATTTTATTTTACATTTGTTTACCAGGATAGTCCAACTGGACAACATATCCTTTTTCAGCAGAGGTCTGGGAAGAAAAGTTCCACACAGAGAAAATACAAAAGACAAAACACAATTAACAAAATACTTAAGAGAAAAAATGACAAATGGTACCCTAAGTGAGGCAGTATCACTAAAACATATTAAATTGGCCACAGTGTATAGATTTACAGAGATTGACAGCAGCAAATATGTACAAATACAGATACAACTAGAATAAAATGTACTTAACATACAAGGTGACAGAAAATAACACTGAGTTATATTTCTGCAATTTTTGTTGCTTATCAGAGTTCCCACCTGAGCGGGTGCTTATGAGTTAAAGTCCAAAACTATGTTTAGGTGCTCCAAGAATCTTATCTGCATGCCATGGTATTGTTTCTACTGTATCCACTTCCTTCCATGCACAGTGAGAGACAAGATATATAAGCTCATCCACCTATAGGTAACCCAAGGCATAGATGAGCCAGACCCGAAGGCTTCTAGGAACATCGATTCCTCCTGTAAAGGAGTTTCAGAGGACCAAACACCTTTATGGCGCAAGATTTCTAGAACGTCTCTGAAGGAGATGTCTTCTGGTGGAGATCTTGGGGACCCTTCCCCTTCCTCAAATCTGTTTCTTTGGTCAAAGATTCCTAAGAGGAATCCAAGTGCCTCCTTTCTCACAACCTCTTCCAGTGGACCTATTCAGTGAAGTGTTCAGGAGAGGTATCGGAAGAGGCAGGGAGCTCCCTAATTGGAACTGCCTGGAAGCTCTTATGGGCTGGCTGTCCCTGTGGAGTAGGATGAAGAGACTAATGAAGATCTGAAGGGGGAACAGGGATTGGATCCAAAGAAGCAAGAGTTAAAACAGCTCTCAGGTGGAAGACAACCCTCTCCACCACTGTGAGAGCAGATGGACCAGGAGAAGCAGAGATCAAGCTAGCTGGAGCCAAAACTGTTGGATCAAACAAACCAGCCCCTCTGATCCTCCCTTCCGAGGGAGGAGCCACGCTGTCTAGTGCAGAGACTCCAAAGGGAAGAGATAGCTCCAAAAGCTTCAGAGTCAAACATATTCCCTTATACCTGATGCCAACGCTTCGGCTCTGAGAAACGTCCTCCTCAAGCAGAGTTGGAGCTGAAAGGATCAAGGAAGTTGTCAGAATCGAAGATAAAGACATCTTCAAATCCAATGGTTTGACTCCTAGAGATCTCGGATCAGAGGGCTCCAAAACAGAAACCCTGATTGGAGAAGGAGAAATGATGGTATGAGGGAGGGTTAAGGCTCACAGATCCGATGGGAGATTGAGCCGTTAAGACCCCACCATCTGGACTACTATTCTGAGAAATTTTCTTATCACCCCCATCCACCTCTGCTTCTGAAAGACTTCAGGAAGACTTGATCAAAAGGAAGCGAAAAGAGGTCAAGAAGACTTTCTTGGTGTCTCCTGTATGAAAGGAGACTTCAGTCTTGAGGGCATTGGCTCCGGAAAAAAGTGAGGGCTTCGAAACAGAGAAGACTGAAACTGAAGGTGCTGATCTGTAGATTTCAGATCAGTGTGTTTCGAAATTTTAGCTGTAGGACCCGATGTCAGAGCAGATTTGGGAGACCAGACAGGAGAGTTCTTTCCATGCTCCCTGGCTCCGTATATTTAAATTTTTGTGTGTGTGTGTGTGTGGGGGGGGGGGGGGGGGGGTTGAGCCTCAAGTTAAAACAGCAGAAAAAGGTGCAGAAGCAGGGATAACGCCCTTAAGCACTAACTTGTTGCATCACTCATTCACAGCTCTGGCATTAAAACCAACTATAAACTGTGCAAATAGTATCAAGATGAGCATTGCCCAAACAATAAATGCACTCCCTGTGGGCATCAGAGTTGGGTACTTTGTGGCCACAAGAAGTGCACTTCTTAAATCCAGTAGACTGTTCAGCAATTGCTATAAACTACTCAAAGGCAAAAGCCAGTCAAGACACAGAGGGAGAAAATTTAGACATTTTTTTTAAAGAAGGTAGAGGAAAAGAGAAAGTTATACCAACAATGGTAACAAGATTACCTTATGGAAAAAGGTAAAGCAAAATTGAAAAATACCAGGGATGGTAAAAGGAGGCTTATTAAAGGATGGTAAAGAAAGGTTGTAAAAAGGATAATTAACTTAATGGGTAAAGAGATATGCTATAAAAGGTAATAAGCAAAAAAAGGAGTTAAACGTTAAAGTTCTTTACTCACCATCCCAGAAAAATAACTGCTTGAGCTTGAGAGAATGCAATCCAGACCAAATCATTACAGCAGTAAAAGAAATCTGAGGTAATGCAGTGGTCAGGAATATTGCAGGTATAGGGAGGAGCTCAAGATTTGAATACTAGAATCTAGAGAAAAGTGCCAAGTCAGATCTGAGACCCATAAGCTAAGGAATGAATGAAAATGACATCTACTGGTGGTGGGGGCAGTTTGCAAAAGCCTTGTGTGTGTGTTCTACGAGAAGGTAGACTGCACAATTATATGGCTGCCCTACTTTGGTAATTCATTCCCCATCAAGCAGATTTAGTTCTATTTAGTTTTGTCGCAGTTTATAAAAATCCAGATAATTTAATATGGAGCAAAAGAATAGCTGTGCAAGAACTTACCATAACTTTAGATGTCCTTCTCTTCCATGTTGCAGTAGGGAGGTTGCTGCCTGCAGCGCCACCATCCATACAGTATACAAAAGTCTTTGCCCCAGGAGGGTACGTGTGACGTCCCTTCTCAGGGCCATAAACCACCGTAGGGTATAAAAGTAACATTTGCATGTACCCTCTTCAGAATGAACTGCCATATACAGTAGTAGTCCTGTGGGTTAAGAGAGGGTCCTACTAGGGAAACCCTTAGACTTGCATGTAGACTAGACCTAGGGTACTATGTAGGCTGTGCTGAGTGTGAAAACTGGGGACAGAATGACTATGTCCCCAAAGGTAGGCCATGGTATGTTAGTTAGGTAAGGAAGAGGGGGCAGGTGGGTGGGACTGAATACTGCAACAAGGAAGAAAAGGACATCTAAGGTTATGGTAAGTTCTTACACAACTATTCTATGTCCTTCTATTCATTACAGTAGGGAGAGTACCAGAGCTTTAGGTATGAGCCTGGGTGGAGGATTGGGTTCCCTCATCAATAAGGCCTTGGAGAAAGTACAGTTGTGTACACTTATAAATGTAGATGTTCAAGTGTATTCACTGTTGCAGTCATTACATTTGGGTCATCTGCTTGCAGGTAGCCATCAGCCAGCCTGATCATCAAAGTCTTGGGTCCTGCGTTGGTTGCTGTCTCTTCTTCTATGACATCAGGTAGTCAGGGGTATAAAGCATGCAGCCGACACCATTACATCAGTATTTCTTGCCCCAGATGTCAGGTGCCCCCATAATGGGAAGCAATTATATACAAGATTACACCTCCAATTATACGCAAATACACCAGAAAGCTTAAATACAGAAAACAAGAAGAGAGGTATAGCAAACAGAATTCAGGGGGCTGGAGGGAGGGTAACCAGGACTGCAACAGTGAATACACTCGAACATCTACATTTATGGTAAGTGTACACAACTGTACTACATTCTTCGTGTTTCACTGTTACAGTCATTACATCTTGGTAGATTCCCAATGCTAAGAAAGGGAGGAGGCAATTAGAGAGCATTAGGATCAGCTATTAGGCCCTGCAAGACTGCAGTGGCAAAACCAGTTCTGGATTTAGAAAAAATAGGCAAGTGGTAATGCTTGGTGAAGGTATGAACAGAACTCCAGGTAGCAGCTTCTAGGATGTCCCTGGTAGGAACACCTCTGAGAAAGGCTGTTGAAGTAGATGCAGCCCTGGTGGAATGTGATCTTATCCCCTGTGGAGTAGGTTTTCCATGGTGCTTATAGCAGAAATGAATGCAATGTCCTATCCATTTAGAAATGGTTTGCTTTGAAATGGCCTTCCCCTCTGCCCCTGCAGCAAAGGCAACTACCAGCTGTTCAGTTTTTCTGAAAGGCTTACTCCTGTCCAAATAAAATCTAAGTTGGATGCACATCCAAATAGTCCAGTATTTGTTCTCCTTTGTTCTGTGGATTACAAAAGAAGGTTGGCAAATGACTGGACTGATTAAGAGCCACAATGGATACCACCTTAGGCATAAAGGAAGGATTGGTCCTGAGGGACACCCTGTCTGCATGGAAGATGATGAAGGGCTCTACTGCCATGAGGGCCTGTAATTCAGACACTCTTCTTGCTGAAGTGATGGCTAGAAGGAAGGCTGTTTTCCAAGAAAGGAATTTCAACTCTGCAGTTGCAGCTTGCTCCAAGGGAGGTAGAGTGAGCTTTTCCAATACAATGTTAAGGTCCCAGGCTGGAGTAGGGGCTGCCCTGAGTGATCTTAATTTTTTTGCCCCTCTGAGGAATTGCTTCAGCAGTGGGTGAGAGAAGACGGGTGGTCCCGAATTATAATGTGCTAAAATGGTAGAGGCATGAATTCAATTTTTTGCCCCTCTGAGGGATTGTTTCAGCAGTGGGTGAGAGAAGAGGGGTGGTTCCGAATTATAATGTGCTGAAATGGCAGAGGCATGAATTTTAATAGAACAGAAGGAAAGGCCCTTGTGAAGCATCTCTGTTAAGTATTGAAGAATATGCGGTAAACTGAGTGGGTGAGAGAAGAGGGGTGGTTCCGAATTATAATGTGCTGAAATGGCAGAGGCATGAATTAAATTTTTTGCCTCTCTAAGGGATTGTTTCAGCAGTGGGTGAGAGAAGAGGGGTGGTTGCGAATTATAATGTGCTGAAATGGCAGAGGCATGAATTTTAATAGAACAGAAGGAAAGGCCCTTGTGAAGCATCTCTGTTAAGTATTGAAGAATATGCGGTAAACTGGGCACTGTTGTGCCCATCTCCTGAGTTTGCCTCTAGGAACAGAATCTTTTCCACTTTTCAGCATAGGATTTTCTAGTACTAGGCCTCCTTGCCTCTAGAATGACATCCAGCACTTGCTTACTGAGGGATTACCAAAGAAAATCTTTCATAGTCATCTGTCGCTTTTTGGGTCATTTGTTCCACAATTTCTTGCTTGAAGTCGTCGGCAATTATTTGCAGAGCTGCTGTGTGTGGATTTCCCAAGACACGGAGGTGCATTGTGATACAGTGGATTTTTGGTTTCCTGTTCTTACTGAGAGATGGTAATGGAGATCTCTGGTAATTAGCCAGGCTGCAAGGTTCAAGGTTTGAAGCTGTGGGTGCAGAATCTGGCCCTCCTGCTGGGACAGCAGGGAAGGGGTCGGAGGCAGGTGCCATGGTTCCAGCAGTGACACACTGTGCAAGAGGGGGTACCAGTGTTGGTGTGGCCAGTCTGGTGCAATGAGTACTGTCCTTGGTTTGTCCTGTTTGATCTTTAGTAGAACTTTGGAGAGGAGAGACAGAGGGGGAAAAGGCATAAACTGAGAGGTTTTCCCAGGTGAAGAAAAGGGCGTCCACTTTTCAAGCTTGTCTGTGGGGAGTCCCTGTGCAGAATTTATCCAACTGGTAGTTCTGAGGGGAGGCAAACAGGTCCATCTCTGGGCTCCCCCATTTGTTTCTCAACATATTGAATATCTTTGGTTCCAGTTTCCACTAGTGTGGGTCCATGAGATTTCTGCTTAGGTCGTCTGCCAGTGAGTTTAGCTTGCCTGGCAGGAATTGAGCCTGTAGGTGCACTTGGTAGCTCAAGGCTGTGTTCCACAGAGGCATGGCTAATCTGCAGGAGGTATGATTGGGTTCCCCCCTGCTTGTTTATGTACCACATAACAGTGGCGTTGTCTGTTTTTACCAATAATTGTCCTGGAAGGATGTGGTCCTTGAAGGCTGTCAGAGCATTCTGTACAGTTAACATTTCTTTTTGAATGATATGCATGTGCATTTGACTCTGGCTCCATTTGCCCTGAATGCACTGCCCTGCCAAGTGAGCCCCCCCCCCCCATGCACAGTCTGATGCATCTGTTGTTAGGGTTTGGGCAGCAGGGGGTATAGTTAATAGCAGTCCCTTGTTGAGTTAGCAGGCCTCTGCCCACCAAAAGAATTCTGTCTTTATACAAGGGGTGATGGGAATCACTGCTTCCAGGTCTTGAGAATGTTGATACCATAGGCTTTTTAGATACCATTGTAGTTTCCTCATATGCAGTCTTGCATATGTAATTAGTAGGATGCAAGAGGCCATGAACCCCAGAGCTTGCAGTATTTTCCT
Organism: Protopterus annectens; assembly: GCF_019279795.1. Taxonomy (NCBI): domain Eukaryota; kingdom Metazoa; phylum Chordata; order Ceratodontiformes; family Protopteridae; genus Protopterus; species Protopterus annectens. The sequence continues at coordinate 783,734,684 of NC_056743.1, forward strand.
TGCAGTTAGCTGGGTCTTTGTGGCCAGTAATTTGAATAAGGCTGTCAGATAAACTTGTTTCTCTGAGGTACGCCATCTGGGAAGTTGTGTTCAAGCTTGCTCCTAGGAATACAATTTGTTGGCAGGGTACTATATGAGATTTCTTTTCGTTTATGGTGTACCCCAGTGAGGTTAGAAGTTTCTTTACAACTGACAGATGATTTAATAACATGTCCTTGATTTCTGCCTGAATTAGACAATCGTCCAGGTATGGGTATATTTGAATATTTATTTGCCTGCAAAATGCAATGATTGGAGTTAGGAATTTTGTGAATACCATGGGCGCAGTAGATAAGCCAAAGGGCAGTGCAGAGAACTGATGGTGCATGTAGCCTGCTCTGAAGCCTAGGTATTTTCTGCAAGAATCCCTTACTGGGATGTGCAGGTAAGCTTCCTTTAAATCCAATGTTGCCAACCAGGCCTGTCTGCCCAGCATGGGAAGCAGCTGATGAAGAGTTAGCATTTTGAATTTTGGAATTACCAAAAAGGTGTTTAGAATACATAGGTCCAGGATAGGATGCCAGGAGTTGTCTTTTCTAGGTACCAGGAAAAGTCTGGAGTAAAAACCTTGTCCCCATTCTTCTGTTGGGACAGGTTGAATAGCCGTGATACTTAGAAGAGAGAGGACCTGCTGTTGAGCCTCTGCCCACTGATTTGGGGGTAGGTCTGGCCAACCTTTTGGGGTTGGTAAGGTGTGGAATTGGAATCTGTATCCTTGGGAAACCATATTTAAAACCCATTTGTCTTAGGTAATGAGTTCCCAGTTTTTTGCATGCATGGCGATCTTTCCCCCCTAAAGGTGTGGCCAGATGAGCAGTGTTTGGAAAATTTAAGGTTAAGTCATTGTGACAGTTTATCACAATGGGGGGTCTTACTACTTGGGAGCCCCCCACTGCTTATGCCTGTGAGTACCTTGAGACTGTGGCTTCGGTGGTCTGCTGTTCCTGGATTTTGACTGAGAAGACCTGGAAGAGACAGGAAAGGACCAATTCTTAGCAGACAAATGCCTACTAAATCTGGGCGGCTGTACTTACAGGAAATCTTTAACAGTTTGCATAGATTTAGCATTTTCCTCCATCTTTTTAAGAATTTCTTTTGTCTGTTGCCAAACAGCCGGTCTTGGTTTAAGGGAGCATCCAGTAATTTGGCTTTAACATGATCTGGCAGAGTTTGCTCCTTAAGCCAAGCATGCCTTTTAAGAACAGACCCAGTAACAGCAGCCCTACAATATGCCTCTAAGGAGTCAAAGCCACATTGCAAAGTATGTTTACCAACTTGTTCAGCCGAATGCATTAAATCCTGTAATTCTTTATTTTCAGCACAGTCAGGAATCAACAATTATTTCTGTTTAAGTAATCCAATAAGATGCTGCTGGTACTTTAACATATGAAGCTGGCAGTTTAAGGCCCTAATGGCCAAAATAGCAGAAGTGTATACCTTATTACCCCATCTGTCCAAGGCCCTGGAATCTCTATCAGAGGAGGTAGGATTTGTGGCAGTAGTAGCCTTAATGCCTATGGGTCGGCAGCAGGATTCTTAAAGAGGAACTTGTGAGAATCGGGAATTCTGTAATACCGGTCAGGTTTCCTGGGAGCCGGAGGTAAGGTGTTTGGGGCCAGGCTAGATTCCAAAAAGGCATCATCTACAATGTCCAGTACAGGGGGGATAGCTAAAGGCCTGTGTTGAGGCAGGAGCAAGAATTCCCTAAGCCTCTTTTTGGAGTCAGAGTAATCCTGGCTTTTCCAGTGGAAATGCTCCCTAAGAGTATGCAAAGTTTAATCAAAAGAGAAATCTTCTGGAGGGGAAGCAGAGGGAATGAAGTCCTCTGCATCAGAATCCTCATAGGTAGATAAGGGCAAATCCCGGTCATCAGAAGAAACAGAAATTTCAGAATCCTGATCAGAAGAATCCGAAGGAAAATCTGTTCTAGGTCTCGCAGAGGGAGAAGGGTGGCTTCCCCTAATTAGAGTAATAAGGTCTTCAGCCATTCTTAGCATTTGTTTTTTAGGCAAACGGGCATGACCATGCAGTTTGGACGTCGGTTTTCTAGGCCTGGATCAAGTCTTAGTCCTTGAAGAAGAAGATGACATCCGTTTGATATGCAAGTCAGTAGGCCTGAATACACCTTCAGAAGCCAGTGCCAAGCCAGTGCCTGCACAGTGGCTCTGGAGACATCCGCAGGTTCCACAGTCGAAGCATCTCATGGCATACCGGACTCCAAATGGGTCTCAGTAAAGGCCTGCAAGTCTGAAGTAGCAGGTATTAGGGGCTGCGAAAGTGCCTCACTGAGTACCGGCGAACTGGCAACTAGCTTAAAAACGTCTTTGGCAGCTTTGGACCTATGCGGTCTGTCTCTGTCTTTATCTTTACGTTTTTTTTCAGAATGTCAGTAGTCGGATGGCTTACCAAAGCCATTTCTGGATAACTGAACCGAGTACCGAAATAGTTAGATGCGAAAATGAACAGACGACAAATAGTATGAGGATTGCATAAGGCACAAAACCGACAGCGAGGGACGTTGTGGTCTGGACCTAAGCAAGAAATGCAGTATGAATGAAAATCTTTATGAGGTATTTGCTTTCCACAAGAAATACAATTGTTAACTTTTACTGACATTGGTTTAGAGCAAGAAAAAGGATCACCAACGGGTACATAGCTTTTTAGAAGACTTCGGTTCTGAAACTCGAAAAATGAAAATTTCAGGAGTCGGCCGACCGGCACTTGCGAAGTGCTTCTGCTTTGGGCACCGCACGGCAAGAAAGACTGATGTAATGGCTTCGGCTGCATGCTTTATACCCCTGACTACCTGATGTCATGGAAGAAGAGACAGCAACAGACGCAGGACCCAAGACTTGGATAATCAGGGCGGCTGAAGGCTATCTACAAGCAGATAACTCAAATGTAATGACTGCAACAGTGAAACACGAAGAACATCTGACCTGGCAAACCCTGCTCTTGCTCTCAAGGTTAGGTCTAGTTTGTAATGCTTGGTAAAGGTGTGAACCAAGGTCTAAGTGGCTGCTATTAAAATGGAAGTGCAGTCTGTCCCTTTGATAAAGGCAACTAAGGAGGCATCTGCCCTGTAAGAGTGAGGTTTGACATGACCATGCAAGGATTTTCCATGATAGGAATAGTACACGCCAATGGATTTTGAGATCCATGAAGAAATGGTCTGTTTTAAAACTGCCTTCCCTAGAGCTCTCAGATGGAAGGAGATGAATAATTGGTCAGACTTTCTAATCGGTTTGGTTTTGTCCAAGTAGTACCTCAGTTGCCTGTGGTCATCCAAGGAATGAAGTGTCCTCTCTGAGGAATTTTGTGGATGAGGGTAGAAGACTGGCAGGTTAATGGTCTGGTTTAATGAGAGTTCATTAACCACCTTGAGGATGGAGGAGGGGCTGGTCCTGAGAGCAACTCTGTCCCTGTGGAAAATAAGGTAAGGAGAGGTAGCCCATAAGGGCTATTATCTCTGATACCCTCCTGGCAAAGGTGAGGGCCACTAGTAGAATGGTTTTCAGGGTGCATAGTTTCAGGGATACTGAATGAGCTGGTTCAAAGGGTGGCAATGTGAGTTTTTCTAGTATGAAATTCGGGTCTCAAGGAGGGGGTATAGGTTTTCTGGGGGGGGGGGGTCTGATATGAAGTAGCCTTTTCAGAAAAAGTTTGACTTCCAATATGGAAGCCAGAGGAGGTGATATGGGCAGACAAGCAGAGATGGCAGATAAATGAACTTTGACTGAACAGTAAGTTAGTCCTGAGTAAAGTAGCTCACACAAATAGGAAAGGACCCTAGGTATAGAGGTAGTTAGAGGGTCCTAGTTTTTCTGTTGACACCACTTGGAGAATCTGTTCCATTTAGACACACACTATTTATTTTTACATTTGTTGACCGGGATAGTCCGACTGGGACAAAGCCCCTTTTCAGCGGAGGCTCGGGGAGAAAAGCTCCACAGTACAACTATAAATTATACATACATGCTGCAATAAATGTAAAAATACAGTAAGGTTAGCAGCCTATAACTTAATGATAAAAGAGACAAGAAAAACATAAAAGTGGAATAGACAAAGAATAGTAGATAATGAAATTCAATAAGTTGATCAGTTACTAAATGAAATCAACAGAAGTTATAAAAATCATTATTAAAAGGTTAAGATTTATAGTGCAGCATAAATCAAATGTAAAGAGGAGTATTACTAGAGAGACTGTAAAGTGACTCTTAGCTTGAAGAAGCAGGACAGGTGGAGAAGCAAACAAAGCATAGCAGAGTAAAGGGAGAAACAGGGTTAGGAAGGAGAGAAGAAAAAAAGAAAAGAAGTGAGACAGTAAGGACTACCTTCAGGTAGGGTGGCTATAGTGACATATCCAGTTTTGGTTTAGATATTCTTTAAGAGATCTCTTAAATTTGTGGACTTGACGTATATTTTTGAGGGTCATAGGAAGCTTGTTCCACTGAATGGCAGGTGAGTAATTAAATAGGTTCTGTCCGTCAGATTTTTTAGATTTGTAAATCTGTAGAAATTACTGAAAAGAGCTCCTTACAGGTCGGGAAGGGATATAAAATGAGACTATAGATGAAATACTAGGGAAGGAAGAAGGTTTATTGATGATGGAGTGAATGACGAGCATCTGAGTAACTTTGAGTTGGTTAGGGAACTCTAGCCAATTGAGTAACCTGAAGGCATGACAGTGGTGCGATTTGGATGGCAGATAAATCTAGCTACTTTGTTATAGGTAGATTCAAGTTTAGTGAGAAGAGAAGACTGAAGATTTGTAAATATTCGTGGGCTGTAGAAAAGGTTGTGAAGAAGGTAAGCATTGGCTAGTGAGATTCTGGATTCAGGGGTCAGGAACCTTTTATTTCTATATATGGGCGGCCAAGCTTTTTGCGAGTTTTCTTAATAGAGTGATGTACATGAAGGTCGAACTTCAGTTGTTCATCTATGATTACTCCAAAGAGCTTAGTCTGGCTAACAAGGATGATGTTAGTATTATTCAGTGAAAAGATATTAAATGAGGATTTGAGGTGGTAGAGGGGTTTAGGGAGGAAACGTAAGAGTTTTATCTTTTTAGGATGGAGTATTAGTTGGTTGTTAGTAAGCCATGTTTCAGTAAGATTGTATGAAGTTTGTGTGAGGGTAAGTAGTTCTGCTGGACTGTCAGCTGCACATATAATAGTAGAGTCATCAGCATACTGTACGAGGGAAGATTTGGGGCAAGATTTATGTAATTCATTAGTAAAGATATTAAAAAGAAGGGGTCCAAGAATAGAGCCTCGTGGGACACCAGTATTAATGGGGAGAAATAGCAGAGAACCATTTGATGGACTGCTGCCAATTAGAAAGGTAGCTCTTAAACCAAGAGATTGTTGCTGTGGAAAAGTTGAGCTGGGACAGCTTCGAGAGGAGTACAGGGTGGGTGATGGTATCAAAGGCTTTAGACAGATCTAAAAAGAGGCAAGAAACAAATTTATTGTTATCCCTAGCAAGGGAAATGGTATTGGCAAAGGAAATGAGAGCAGTACTGGTACTGTGGTGTGGTGTGGGCGGAAGCAGTGATGGGTAGGCGTGATCAGGTTCCCATGAGTAATGTGGGCAATGACCTGTTTATGGATAGTGTTCAAGCATTTTTGAGGGTGGAGAAAGTATGGCAATAGGCCAATAGAAAGATCTGTGGAATTTCCACCTTTGTGAATAGGTACAGTATAGAACAGTTTCCAAAGAGAAGGAACAGTAGATTCAGCGATAGTGTGGTTTATAAGGATGGAGACAGGGTATGCTATAGATGTAGCAGCAGTTTTTAGAAAGAAAGAAGGAAGACTGTCAGTAAATGGGGAGCAGGTTTTAAGTTTGAGGAGAAGTTTTTTAATGTAGCATGTAGGAACTGGCCTTAGTGAAAAGGGGGGGGGGGTTGCTGATGGGGAGCTGTAGGTGGTAAGAGATTAGTTGGGTTGAAAGCCTGTTACAGGTTGCTTATGGTGTTAATGAAGTAAGAATTGTAAATGGATGCAGTTTTAGAGAGTTTATTGTTGGGAAAGGGATTAGGTGTTGAAGGACTGCCTGGTTAGAGTATTTGGTTTACAGTGTTCCAAAACTTCTTAGGATTTCTAGATAGTGTAGACTGAAGTAGAAGGTAGAAATTTCTTTTATCATTATTAATATGGTTTTTGGTGAGGTTACGAAGTTCCCTACATCTCTGGAAGTTAGAGGGAGATTTAGTTTTGGACCAAAGTTTCCAGGCAGTGTCTCTTTTTAGTATAAGAGACCAAATAAAGTTGCTTAACCAGGGGGAGTTGTGGGATTTAACTCTAGCAGTTCTAGGAGGAACCAGAGAGTTGAGTATGTTAAGGAAAACGGAGTTAAAATGTGACACAGCTTCATCAACAGGTAAGGTAAAGAGGGACCAATCTATAGCTGACAGAGCAATGTTGAAAGTTACAGGGTTAAAGGTAGTTAGTTTCCGGCATTCTTTGAATTTGTGGGGTCTAGAGATGTGGGGAGAGAGTCAAAGAATACGAATAGGACAGTGGTCACTGATAGAGTCAGGTAGTGTTTCAGAGTTATGATACAGGTTAGGGTTGGTGACTAAAATCCAGTCAATAATAGAACTAAAATTGGTAGGTTTATGATGGAAGGTGGGAGATGAGCTAAGTTGTGTGTAGCCAAAAAGGTTAATGCAGTTGGTAGGGGAGTTAAAGCAGAGATTAGACCAGTTTATATTAACATTGCCAAGTATTATGGTCTCGTTAGGTATAAGGTCTGACATCCAATTTAGAATCTATTGAAGTAGGGGTATATTATCACCAGGTGGTATTGTAAACTATTGTTATGGTTTTGTGGCTGCTAGGTTTAAAGTTGGCAATCAGGATAAAAGGAAGGAGGGTCAGAAAGAGGGGTAAGAGAAAGGAGGTCTGAGTACAAAATACCAACTCCACCTTCCTTTTTATGTGTTCTATCATAGCGTGGAATACTGTAACCTGCAGAAGTTGTTCAGTATCAGAGTTGTGTGGTTTAAACAAAGTCTCAAAAAGAGCAACTATGTTAGGGGAGTACTGGGCTATCCATGAATGAAATTATGTTATCTTGTTAAAGATACTGTGGATGTTGACAGAGTAGAAAGAGATGCGCTTGCAATTTAGGTTAGGAGTGTACAGAGGGATTTGTGGGGCAGCTGAAGGAGCAGGTAGGTTAGTTAGAGGACCAGGGTTAGGGTGAACATCACCAGACAGTAGTAAAATGTGAAAAAGCCAGAGGAAATAATAAGAAAATGTAGAGAGATATATACTTTTGTTTTGTCCTGTAGAGCAGATAAATATTGAGAGACTGTTTAATTTTGGGCAGAGTATATTCTGTGCAGAAGAGCAAGTCTGATATAGAATAGCAGTGGTGATTTTGGAGATGGGTGATTAAGTGAGAGGATGTTGGAAAACAAGGTTGGTGGATTATTTCAGTGTGGTATGACGTAAGGTTAGCGAAAAATAGAAGAGTATACATGATGGAGAGAGCATGAGAAAAGAGTAATGGACATGTTGGTGATTAGTGTCTGTAAAATAGAAAAGAGACAACAGATGTTATGAATAGAAGACAGGCTGTAAGAGTAAAAGGAAGTGAGGTAAGGGGGTGGGGAGTATAGATGGGTGGAGAAATAGAAAGAGTTAAAAAGGTAGGAGGACATAAAGGTAGGAAAGGAAGGTTTAGATAGGTTAAGGTTATAAGAGGTTGGCTAAGGAAAGGGGTGGGATTAATGTGGTCAGCTATAAAGGTAACTGATCTGAGGGTGGACCAGGTTTCAGCAAGCAGCAAAAGAGAAGAAAAACAATGTATAGAATAGAAATGGATGGCTGAGAAAGCAGTCGCTAGAATAGAAAAAGAAGGTGAGTAAAGAGTTGATTACAAAGGGAAATACATGGGAAAAAGAAAAGGCAGCTAAGGGTTACCAAAAGAACCAGGCTATGCAAAGCCAGGAAGTGGAGTAAGAGCTGGGCAAAAGAAAGAAAACAGGCTAAGTGTGAAGAAAGTAGGGGAGAGACACAAAAGTAGGAGGAGGAAAAGCATCAGAGAAAATAATAAGGGCTTCAGAAAAAATGGGGGGGGGGGGGGGGCAAAGGTCTGGCTCGGAGTTGTGCTAGAGGCCTTACAAAGTAAAAAAAAAAAAAAAAAAAAAGTAAAATTAAATAAATAGTGCTAGGAGAGGCTGAATATTACATGTACTTCACAAATTTAAAGATGCGGGCTGAAACATTCAGTTTTGTACAGAACTTGCTGCTTGGAAGGGCAAGTGAAAGAGCTGACCTTTCTATTTCACAAAATTAAAAGACGTGGAGCTGAAGCATTCAGTTTTGTACAGAATTTGCTGCTTGGAAGGACAAGTGAAACAGCTGAGCTTTCTATGGTACTAGGTTTTCTGGCCTCCTGCAGAACATTGAATACGTCCTTTGAGTATAAGCGTCTGTAGGGGATTAGAACCCTATCACCCATAAGGTCAGTTTCAGATTGTTCACCTGGGGGTGTAGTAGGGATCCCCTGACCTGTGTGAGCAGGTCTATTCGGTGGGGTAACCTGTGATGATTGCCCTTGGCTAGTAAGTGGAAGAGGGGAAACTAATGCTGTCTTGGCCAAAATGGGGCCACCAATAGGATTTTGGGTTTCTCCCTCTATTTTCAGGAGGACTTTCTGAATCAGAGTGAAGGGAAAGAGGGCACAAAGGAGCATTCCCTCCCAAGAAAAGGAGAATGCATCCACTTTCCAAGCTTTTGGATTTGGGTTCCTTGTGAAGAAGCTGGGCATCCGTCTGTTCTGGGGGGAGGCAAAGAGATCGGCTTGTGGAATACCCCCCCACTTGTGGATAAGGTCCAGGAATATCGATCTCTGAAGCATCCATTCGTGAGAGGGAGCTAATGTTCTGCTGAGTTTGTCTTCCAAAATATTCTCTGTTGAGGGAATATATACTGTTACCAGGTGGATCTGGAGTGACGATGCTAGGTTCCATATCTGATGGTCAGGCTGCAAAGAGGGTAGGACTTTGTTCCTCCTTGCTTGTTTATGTACCGCAGAACAGTCATATTATCTGTGATTACTTTTAGGGTTCCTGACTGAAGAGCTGATCTGAATGTTAGTAGGGCCAAAAGTAATGCCCTCATTTCCTTGAAGCTGATATGGTCCTTTAGTCTTAGGCTGGACCATCTGCCTTGCACAGAGAATTGATTTTGGTTTATTAGAAGCACTGCATCCCACCACAAGTCTGATGCGTCTGTGGAGACCTGTTGTAAGGGGTCTGGGACCATGTACAGGGGTTCCTTGATCGAGATGAAGTGCTGAAACCCACCACTGGAGTTCCCTCTTCGGGCACAGAAGTAGAACTTCTTGGTGGTCTTGATGAAGGATGAGCAGGTCATCTATATATGGGTATATCTGTATACAATGAGTCCTGCAGTGAGCAATGAAGGGGGGCTAGACACTTTGTGACCACTCGAGGAGCAGTGGAAAGTCCAAAGGGCAAGGCAGAGAAATGAAAATGGCAAGAGCCTATTGCAAAGCAGAGGAATTTCCTGTAACCTGGATGTACAGGAATGTGCAGGTAGGCATCCTTCAAATCCAGGGCTACCATGAAAGCTTGTGTTGGTATAAGTGATAAGAGCAGGAGTAAGGTAATCATTTTGAAGCTGGGTACCTTGAGTAAGAGGTTTAGGAAAGATAAGTCTAGGATTGGCCTCCATGGCCCGTCTTTCCTTAGCATCAGAAACATTCTGGAGTAGAAGCCTATGTTTCTTTGTGGGCAGGTTACCTCTTCTACGGTACCCTGACCTAGGAGTTGTTGAATGATGGGTGGAAAAAGGTGGGTTTGGTTTATTGGTGGTTGGGGGATACCCTGGAAGGGTGGTAACATCCATCAAGGGATCCCTTCAGTGGCTCTACTGGACAGAGGCACAGGGAACTAATCTAAGGGGGCAGCAAAAGCCAACACATTCTGGCTAGGCTTATAAATGCCTTTGGGCAGATAGCCTAGTATCTACCTACCTATGAACCTAAATCATGAGATATCCCCTCTGAATGATGGAGAGGACCCATTATTCTGTTGTGATTATCCGTAAGGAGGGTAGGGAGAGGGTGAGACAAAAGGATAGGGGGGTGTTTGGGTCTAAAGGTGGTAAGTCACAATGGAGGTGGGGTGGATTGGTCAGACTGACTCCGAAAGGGTGTAGTGGAGGAGTTGGTGGAAAACCTAGGAGTAGACCTTTTTCTTGGTTATCTATGTCCCTTTGACTGAGGAGCTGTGTGTGAGGACCGTCTTCTAACAAAAGAAGGCTTTTGTGGGTAGTTCCTTATGGTATTTGGGTATAGGGGGTACCAGTAAATGTATAAGGTTTTGTAGTTCTTTTCCCTTTTCTTGAAGGGATTTGAAAAGCTCTGTTGAGGCTTGGCCAAACAGGGCCTTACTGTCAAGGGGTGCGTCAAGCAATTTTGTTTGTACATCCATAGGGAGAGGTTGTAGCCTCACCCAGGAATATCGCCTCAAAAAGTACAGTTTTGTACCTAACAAATGCACATATTCGAGTGTTCACCCTGCTGCAGTCATCACACTTGGGTTATCCTGTCGTCAGGCGGTCACGCAGTCAGCCTGAGTTCCAAAGTCTTCGTCTGGCGTCAGTTGCTGTCGCTTCTTCCCTGACGTCAGTGCGCCAGGGGTATAAGAGGCATCCGACACCATTTTCTTCAGTTTTTCTTGCCCCAGATGTCAGGTGCCCCCCCAAAAGGAGGTCACTACATAGTATCAAAAAATAAAAGTGAAGCACAAACAGAACATACTTCCAGCTATAAACAAATACACCACAAAGTTTATATCATATTTAAAGGCATAGAAAGTTTCAGCTGGATAAGAGGGGATGGAGGGAGGGTAACCTGGACTGCAGCAGTACAAAACTACTATGTTCATCGTGTTACCCTGCTGCAGTCATCACACTTGGGTTGAATCCCAAAGCTAAGGATGGGAGGTGGAATCAAACAGGGTTAGGAGAGGCTAGAAGGCCCTGCAAAACTGCAGTGGCGAAGCCAGCTCTAGTCTTAGAGTATAGTGGTAAGTGATAGTGTTTGGTGAAGGTGTGTACTAAACTCCAAGTTGCAGCTTCCAGCATACCCTTGGTTGGCACCCCCCTGAAGAAGGCTGTAGATGTAGCTGCTGCCCTGGTAGAGTGGGGCCTTATGCTAGCAGGAACTGGTTTTCCATTATGGGTGTAGCAAAAACGTATGCAATGTCCTATCCATTTTGAAATGGTCTGTTTTGAGATGGCCTTTCCTTGTGATGCTGCAGCATAGGATACAAAGAGCTGGTCAGATTTTCTGAAAGCCTTAGTTTTATCCAAGTAGTAACGTAGTTGCCTGTGAATGTCCAAGGAGTGCAGGAGTCTTTAAACTTTGTTCTGTGGATTTGGGAAAAAAGTGGGTAAATGGATGGTTTGATTTACAGCCACACTGGAAACCACCTTTGGCATAAAGGAGGGGTTAGTTCGTAGAGAGACTCTGTCTTGACGAAAAATGAGGAAAGGCTCCACTGCCATTAGTGCCTGTAGCTCTGAGACTCTTCTGGCTGAAGTAATTGCTAGCAGCAGGGCAGTTTTCCATGATATAAAGTTTAAATCAGCTGAGAAAGCTGGTTCAAAAGGTGGAAGTGTAAGCTTTTCCAGAACAAAACTGAGGTCCCAAGTTGGCACTGGTGCTCTCCTGGGAGGCCTTATGTTTTTGGCCCCTTAAAAGTGGATGTGAAAATAAGGGAGGATCCGTGTTGTAGTGAGCTGAAATAGCTGAGGCGTGGATTTTAATAGATGAAAAGGAAAGTCCTTTGTGTAACATCTCAGTTAAATATTGTAGAATCTGAGGCATGTCCGGCTCAAGGGGATTTTGACCTTTAGCTTGGTTCCAGGCGCAAAATCTTTTCCATTTGTCTGAGTAGGCTTTCCTGCTGCTAGGCCTCCTGGCCTCCAGAATGACATCCATAACAGCTTGTGAAAGAGGTGCTGGCTGGTTGTTTAGGTGATTTGCCATGCAGCCAGATTTAAGGTCTTGAGCTGGCTGTGTAGAATCCGACTGTCTTACTGTGTGAGCAGATGAGGAATTTGTGGTAAAATCCATGGTGGACTGTGGGCCATGTTCCTTAGTAGTGGGTACCAGTGTTGGCGTGTCCAGTCTGGGGCAATGAGTATCATTTGTGGTCTCTCCATTCTGACTTTCAGCAGCACCTTTGTTAGAAGGGGCAGTGGAGGAAAGGCATATACTGTCAACATTTTCCAACTGAATGAGAGTGCGTCCACTTTCCAAGCTTGATGGTGGAATGTCCTTGTGCAAAATTTTGGTAGCTGATAGTTTTGGGGGTTGGCAAACAGGTCTATGTCTGGGTGCCCCCATTTTTGAGTTATCATTGCAAATACTTGTGGATCCAGTTTCCACTCGTGGGGATCCATGATGTTCCTGCTTAGGTCGTCGGCCAATGTGTTCTTTCTTCCTGGCAGGAATTGTGCTTGTAATTTAACTTGGTAAGTCAGTGCTGTGTTCCACAACATCATTGCTTGCCTGCATAGAGGGTAGGAGTGTGTACCCCCTTGTTTATGTACCACATTACTGTGGTATTGTCTGTCCTTATAATAAGTTGTCCTGGATGCAAGAAGTCCTTGAAGGCTGTCAGAGCATTCTGTACAGCCAGCATTTCTTTTTGATTGATGTGCAGATATCTTTGATCTGTAGTCCATCTGCCTTGAATGCACTGTCCTGCCATGTGTGCCCCCCAGGCATAGTCCGATGCATCTGTTGTCACAGTTTGCCTGGCTGGGGGAAAGGTGAAAGGCTGACCCTTGTTGAGGTGACATGCCTGTGACCACCATAGAAACTCCTGTTGAAGGCAGGGAATGAGAGGTATCATTGTTTCCAAGCTGTGGCTGTGTTGAGTCCATACGCTTTTCAGGTACCATTGTAATTTCCTCATATGCAGTTTTGCAAATGGTATTAGTAGTATGCAAGATGCCATGAATCCCAAGGCCTGCAGAATTTTTCTTGCAGGGAGTTGAGTTTTTGTTGCCATTATTTTGAAGTATTGAGTTAGCTGTAGTTGCTTGTCTGGCGTGAGATAAGCCATCTGGGCTGTTGTATTCAAGCTGGCACCCAGGAATGTCATGTTCAGTGAGGGCACTAGTTTTGATTTCTTTTTGTTTACTGTGTACCCTAGGCAACTTTGAAGGCGTTTGACAAACGCCAGATGTTGTAAGAGAATGTCCTTGCTTTCTGCTTGGATGAGGCAGTCGTCCAGGTATGGGTATATTTGAATTCTTCTTTGTCTGCAGTATGCAATTACTGGTGCCAAGCATTTTGTGAAGATCCTGGGCGCAGTAGATAAGCCAAAGGGCAGTGCAGAGAATTGGTAATGGGTTGAACCTGCAATGAAACGGAGGTATCTTCTGCAATTTTGTCTGATAGGGACATGCAGGTATGCCCCCATGAGGTCCAACGTTATTAGCCAAGCCTTCTTGCCCAACATGGGAAGAAGCTGCTGTAGTGTTAGCATCTTGAATTTGGGTACTTGCAAGTAGGTGTTCAGAATGGAAAGGTCTAAAATGGGTCTCCATGCATTGCCCTTTCTGGGGACTAGAAAGAGTCTTGAGTAAAATCCTTGGCTTTGCTCCTTTGTAGGTACCAGTTGAATGGCTCTCATGTCCATGAGAGCTGCAATTTGTTTTTGTGCCTCTGCCCATTGATTTTGTGGCAGGTTTGGCATTCCTTTTATCCTTGGCAAGATGTGGAAATGGAGTCTGCATCCTTGTGAGATAATGTCTAGGACCCATTTGTCCTTTGTGATGATGTGCCAGTTGTCTGCAAAAAGTGCAAATTTTCTTCCCAAGGGAGCTGCCAAGAGAGTTTTGCTTGACAGATTGAGGGTTAAGTCATTGTGTTTGTCTTCTAGTAGTTTGAGGCCTGTCTTCTCCTCCCTTCTGTGTTGCAGAGACCCATTGGCAAGGTTTGTAAGGGATTTGTGCTTGACCTCTGCCCCTTGGGCGTCTGTATTTACCCCTCTGTGGTCTGTTAGAAGCTGGAAAGGACCAATTCTTTGTTGGGCAATTTCTGCTGAAGCGAGGGGGTTGTACCTTTAAGAAATATTTGACTGTTAGCATAGACTTTGCCTTATCTTCCATTTTCTTTAAAACCTCTTCTGCTTTAACACCAAATAAGACATCCTGCTGTAAAGGTGCATCTAGTAATTTTGCTTTAACATGATCCGGCAGAGTCTGTTCCTTTAACCAAGCATGCCTACGTATGACAGACCCAGTAACAGCTGCTCTACAGGAAGCTTCCAAGGAATCAAATCCACATTTTAAAGTATGTTTGCCCACCTGTTCAGCTGCATGCAACAGATCCTGCATTTCCTTCAATTCAGACTGTTGCGAGTGTGTGCTCATCTTTTGTTTTAATTGAGACATTAGGAATTGCTGATATTTCAGCATGTGAAATTCACAACTTAGTGCTCTCATAGCTAGAGTAGCTGAGGTGTAAACCTTCTTCCCCCACCTATCTAGTGCTCTGGAGTCCCTTTCAGAGGGCACAGGGTTTTTAGCCATAGGAGCCTTAGCCCCTTTGGGACCCTGGGAGATTGTTTCTGGGTCAGCAACAGGGCTTTTGTAAAGGAATCTGTGTGAGTCAGGCACTCTATAATATCGGTCTGGTTTGGCTGGAGCAGGAGGCAGAGAATCTGGATTTAGACTAGATTCTAAGTAAACATCATGCACAATGTCTAAAACTGGAGGGATAGCAAGTGGTCTGTGCTGGGGAAGTAAAAGAAACTCTCGGAGCCTTTTCTTTGAGTCGGAGTAGTCCTGACCTTCCCAGTGGAAATGTTCCCTCACGGTATGTAAGATTTCCCCAAAGGAATAATTTTCAGGGGGAGATGCTGAGGGAATGGAATCTTCAGCATCAGAATCTTCATAAGGGGGAAAGGAGTAATCCTGTTCCTCAGAGGAGGCTGAGGAAATAGAAACTTGATCAGAGGAGGCATAATCCTCCTCTTGTCTTGGCCTTTTGTCTGGGGGGGGGATTGGGAACCCCTGATCAGAGTAATCAAATCTTCAGCCATCTTAAGCATCTGTTTCTTAGGCATGGGGCCTTGAACTGGAGACTGATGTACAGTCTTTTTAGGTTTTAAAGGAGTCTTAAGCTTAGCATAAGATTTTATGGTGAGAGCAGTCGGACTAAAGACACCTTCTGTAACCGAAGGTGTTTCCACAGCACCGGCTTCTCCTTCTGGAATGGTGTCGGTAGGGGCTAAAGAAAATGGCTGTGTCAGCCTAGTACTCTCTGCCTGAGAATCCGAAGCGGTCTGGGGTTCCAATTCTGCGGTCGTCAGGGGCTGCGTATGTGCCTCACTGAAAACCGGAGAACCGGCGACCGGCCCAGCAGAGGCCTCGGAGTCTGGCTTGGGTCTAGGCTGCCTGTCTATCTTTGCGTTTTTTATGCATGCCGGTAGTCGGTTGCTCCGACAGCATAGTATAATAAAATTTCCTACCGAAGTAGTGTCGAGCTAAATCAAAGCATCACTTTACAGTTCGCTTACTGAACCTAGCACAAAACCGACAACCAGTGACGTCATGGTCTGGGCCTAGGCAAGGTATACAATAAGAATGAAAGTCCTTACGAGGTATTTGTTTCCAACAAGAAATACAGTTGTTAACTTTTTCTGACATCGGACTGAGGCAAGAAAACGTTCCCAAATGGGGTACTTAGCTTTGAAGACTTCGGACTGAAACTCGATTTGAAAATCTCAGGTGTTGGCCGACCGGCGCTTGCGAACTGCTTCTGCTTCGGGCACCAGACGGCAAGAAAGACTGAAGAAAATGGCGTAGGATGCATCTTATATACCCCTGGCGCACTGACGTCAGGGAAGAAGCGACAGCAATCAATGCCGGACCAAGACTTTGGAACTCAGGCCGACTGTGGGACCACCTGACGACAGGATAACCCAAGTGTGATGAATGCAGCAGGGTAACACGATGAACATTTGATCCTGATGCAGCAGATTTAGATGAGACTTCCACAGGATCATAACTGCACTTAATGGAGTGCCTAGTCACTTGGGATGCTGTGGAAAGCAGGGTGTTGATCTGGGCTTTAATGGGGGAGTCAGGGGCCTCAGGGAGAAGGGTAGAGGCTTTGGTGATGGTATCCAGGACATACCTAACCATATGTGTTTCATAGTTGAGAGCCCTTATAGCCAGAGTAAAGGAGGTATACACTTTCTTCCCTAGTCTGTCCATGAATTTGCTGTCTTTATCTGTGGGGTATAGAGCAGCAGAAGGCAACTGTCTTGAAGTTTTGTCAGCAGAGAATGCAATAACTGTTGGGTCTGCTGCAGGATTTTTAACAGGAAGTGTGTTTCCCTGGGGGACCTTATAGGATCGGTAAGGGCGTTCTGAGGCTGGAGGATGAGAGTCTGGGGACTGAGAAGCACCCAAAAAAGCATCCTGGAAAGCAGGTAGCAATGGGGGCACAGCAGAAGGAGATGGTTGATCCATTTGTAAAAGGTCTAAGCACTTTTTTTCTTGGTGTCAGATACTTCTGATGCCTACCACTTAAAATGCTCCCTTATGAGGGAGACTGTTTTTCCAAAGGTGAATTCTTCCCTTGGGGACTCAGGAGTAATAGAATCCTCCTCCTCTGGGGTAATAAAATCCTTGGGGTAGTCTATTTGAAATACATAAGTAATGGATTCCTCTGAAGAGGAGTGGTCTTCCTCTGAAACCTCTAAAGGTGGTCTAAGAGAGGGGCCAGGAGGTAAATGGTGCATCTGCAAAGCCTGAAAAGCCTTAAAGAGACTTTTGAGAAAATACTTCCCAGCCAGGAACCGGTTGAGGCTCAGGATGTTTAACTTTTTGTTTTTTCTTTAAAGGGGTAGCCGGTGAAGAAAGAATCGGACCAGACATCTGTTTTGGTGGAACAGTAGGAGCAGGGCCCTCCAAGTGAATGAGTCATGGTTCCCTCGCCGCCATCAGGATCTGATGGCTGATTTGCCTCAGTGGACGTACCTGAAGTTTCTGCCATCCCAGCTTCCACTGAGGTTCCCGGAGTTGGTTTGGAAATGGAGGTCTGAGAAGATTCTGGGCTTTCATCAGCCTCAAGAATCTTATCAGATGCCTGTGGCACAGCATGGGATTCCGGACTAATTTTCTTGGCCGCCTTCCTCATCGGCTCGTTGGACAGGCTTACTCCCCCTCCATACAGAGCGCAAGATGTTATAATCTCCGATTTTCTAAATACAATTTTAATGCAGCCAGGCAGCTGCGAGGTGTCTTGGGGAAAAAGGATTTGAAAATGGGGCAGAACGTATGTTCGTGGGCCTCGCCTAAGCAAAATACACATTTCACATGCGTGTCCTTTTGAGGAATTTGTCTCCTACAAGCACACTTCCCCCTTCTGGATGACATCTTAACAGTAATCAAAAGGCAAAGAAAAACCCAACAGGGCACTTATCTGTATCGGTTGATGAAGCTGTCGTCTGGTCTGGAAAAACATGATCCGATTTTGGAACTGGCAAACAGGAGTCCGACATTCACTGAATTCTGAAGAGGGTACGTGCAAATGTCACTTTTATACCCTACGTCACTTGATGGCCCTGACAAGCGACGTCACACGTACCCTCCTAGAGCAAAGACTTTGGTATACTGGCCAGATGGTGGCGCTGCAGGCAGCAACCTCCCTACTGTAATGAATACTGCAACATGAGAATAGAAGGACATCTAGTAGTGCCCACTGTAAGGTTAGGTCCAGGAAAAACTCTCTCTTCAGCATCCACTTGTTGGGGTTTAGAAGGTTACCTTAATGAACCTTCCAGGTAATGTTCAGAAATGAATATAAGATGCTGTGAGAGTTGGCATCCAAATCTTTGTCATGAGGCTGCACAAAGGCCAGGAGAGGGCACCCTCAAGTTTATGTACCACGTCACTGTGGTGTTGTCTGTCCAGATCTACTAGATCCTTATGTTTAGATTCTGCTGAAAAGCCTTTAGGGCCAGGTAGATTTGGCCGGCTAAGAACTTGCTGTATTCAACTGGACGTATAAGAGAATTTAAGTACCTTTATCTGCACTTTTTTTTCAAAAAAATACAGTATTTAAATTGATTCTGTGTGTTGCAGGAATATTAACTGAACTGGAATTTTCAGTTAGTCCCACCCACCCTCCTTGTTTTTGTTTTGGTGTTAATCTTAGTGGCCTTGAAACTGCCCGCCCCTCTTGTAAATTTGTGTTTGGATACTCCTTCTGGGCCCATCTCATTTGCTCACTCAACTGAATGCAGTGAGATCATATTCTGATTTCAGGCACTCCTACTGTGTACAAAGAGGGCATCTGGGAAACAGAAAAAAAAATTATGCTAGTTTCCTGCCTTTCCTGTTAAGTGGTATAGACTATTTGTAGGCTTCTGAGCCCCCAAGCCCTTCTGTGTTGGAGGGAAGCCTTCTAGCTTAGTTTTTTTTTTTCTTATAACTAGCCAGTTTTTTAGTTTCAGCACTCAAATCTGTTTCTTTGATCTCAGCACTTGTTCAGAAAAAAAAAAAATTTCATCTGCTTTTACTGTACTTGTGTTTCTACCTACTTTATTTTACTTTTGCATCATCTTAAAAGAACTCAATTGTATTTATTACTGCTTGGTGTAACTCATTCTAAGCCTTTTGGTTTAAACACTTGGGCTTCGGACCAGTTTTGCACTGAGAGGGTTTGTGGTCTGCACTGTAGTGGCAGAACAGGTAGCTTACATCCTTCTAGGTTGGGAACTGCTGATTGAGGGCTCAGTGTCTGTTATTCTAAAAGTGTATTAATTCTGGTTTAAGCACTTGGGCTTTCAGGCCAGTTATTTTACATTATGAGGGTTCGTGGTCTGCACTCTTGTGGGAGGAGAGGCTGGACTCTGCCCTTCTGAGCTGGGAATTTCTGGTTAAAGGCTTACAGTGCATGCATATCTGAACTGCTTCTTACTGAAGTTGGTGCGCCTTGTTTGCTGTGGCACAGACTGGATTCGGGCCTGCTGGATCTAGCTTTGTTTGTGTAACTTGAGCACTAATCCAGGCATTCCCTAAAGTATTCAATTGTATTTATTACTGCTTGGTAGTAACTTGATTAAAGTGTAGCTATCATTCTAAGTCTTTTGGATTAAGCACTTGGGCTTCAGACCAGTTGTTTTACATTAGGAAGGTTTGTGGCATGCACTGTTGTGGCAGGACAGGTAGCTTTCATCCTTCTAAGTTGGGAACTGCTGATTGAGAGCCCAGTGTCTGTTATTCTTAAAGTGTATTAGTTCTGGTTTAGGCACTTGGGCTTCAGGCCAGTTATTTTACATTAAGAAGGTTCGTGGTCTGCACTCTTGTGGGAGAAGAGGCTGGACTCTGCCCTTCTGAGCTGGGAATTTCTGGTTAGAGGTTTATAGTGCCTGAATATTTGAACTGTATCTTACTGAAATTGGAACACCTTGTTTGCTGTAGCATAGACTAGATCCAGGCCTGCTGAATCTAGCCTTGTTTATATGCTTGTTGTTTGTTTGCTTGTTATTTCCCTGGAACGCCAATTCCACCTAATACGTGGCTTCTCAGCGCTTCTGTGGATCACTAGTGATATCTGCATTGCTTATTGTACTTATTTCCTTGTTTCACTTGAAAGAAAGTTACTGTTTGTCGTTTTTGCATTTAAGTTACCTGTAACACATTGCACTTAAGTTACCTGGCACTTGCGCGCTAAAGCAATTATATAAGTCAGCACTAAAAATTAAAAGCACTACACCCTCACTCCCCACTGGCCCTTGTTTTCAATTATTAAGGAATTCCCAATATTATGACAGCATGTCCAAATGTCAGTTGTCAATCTCCTCTCAGTCCAGCTGGTGAATCTGGGAATCTTGAGGCAATGTTACAACTGTCTCATATACACAGACTACCCTCTCCTCCTCCCAACAAATTCCAACACATGTGAGAGATGCAACCATATAGCCAAACTGGAGGCTAAGCTCTCTCAACTCAGTACTGGCATAACCAGTCAGGAGGAGAAGGAAACCACACTCACTACAATTCCAGTCTCACATAGACCTACCACGACAGCAAACCAAACATATAATCACACAAAAACATACTCGGAGGCTTTAAATAAAGATCTGCCTAAGCAGCAGAGACCTCCAAAGCAGACAACCAAGCAACCGCTACCCCAAAACAAAACACGTGCAACACATATCTCACAGAGCCAGTGTGCCGAACAGTCACAGCCCTTAAGATTAAACACACCTGATAAACTTGTAATAGGTGACTATCGTCAGGCACACTGACGTCCCGCTCACCAGGCTGAACAAGAAGAGGGTCACGGTGAGCAGCCTGTCGGGCGCTAGGATCCGCCACATAACACAAGCACTCAGGTAAATCCAAGGCAAGTACAAATATGACTCCGTCATTGTCCATGCTGGTGTGAATGACCTGAGACATACCTCCCTGGACTACATGAAAAGAGACATAAAGGAGCTCTCTGAGCATGTAGCCCAGGCCGGTATGACCCTGACCTTGAGTAGCATCTTACCCTCACCAAGAATGATGCCACAATATGAAGACAAGATGATCAATTTCAACAATTGGCTTAAGTACTGGTGTCATTATAAGGGGATCCAATGCCTGTCAGCTTGGGATGATATGCTCGACAAGCCACGATGCTTCGCTAGGGAAGGCTTGCACCTGTCACCCCTGGGCTTTCGGATATTGGCAAAGGCTCTTGCTACCCCCATAGTGCCTTTTTTAGGCAAAGCTCAAAAGACAAACCCACCTCCATAGGTATTACAAGGGATAAGAAACTAAAAGTAATGCTACTCAACGCCAGAAGTCTAAACCTCAAGATGCACGCACTCGAAACTCTCCTTAGCATGGAGAACATTGATATCTGTGCAGTAACAGAAACCTGGTTCAGGGCTCCCGAGAGCACCCCAGCACTACCAGGTTATACCTCATACCATTCTTTTCGGCCCCAAAACTTAGACTGAACCACAAAAGGAGGGGGAGTATCGATATTCAAAGATACCCACACCTCCAGGTTGGTGGCAAAGCACGAAGCATCAGAGACTATCCATGTGCAGCTAACAGTGGGTAAAACTGCCTTCCAGTTTATAGCCTGCTACAGACCACCCTCCCAAACCCAGGAACCCCACTTGGCCTTTCTGAGAACACTGGAAAATATGAAGGTCTCTCCAAACACCATTATATTGGGCGACGTCAACTACCCAAACATAGACTGGGAGCATTACTCTAGCTCCAACACCCTAGCCCAAAGGTTCCTAGAATTTATAAACTCAAATGCTATGGAACAACTAGTTACCACTCCCACAAGAGGGGAAAATATACTGGACCTGATCATCACCAACATGGGGACTCTATGCTCCAGACCAGAAGTGTATCCCCCTCACTGGTAAGATCAGACCATAAACTAATCTCACTGGATATTTACATCCCGACCCCATCCCCTGCCCAGAAAACCACAGTGAAAAACTTCTCTAAAGCAAATTTCACACTCCTCAAAACAGAGGTGGAATCCTTCAAAGCCCCCGGGCATGTGGAGAATACGGCCCAGACCGCAGAATCCTTTATAAATGCATTCTATGAACACCTTCAGGAATGCATGGATCATGCGATCCCAAATAAAACCAAGACCCAATCCTCCAAAGGCAGACGTCCTGTCTGGTGGACCCTAGCCATAAACAAACTATACAATAGAAGGAGGAAGCTACTAAATGATAGAGCAAAATCCCAAAAAGGGAAGGCATCACTGATCAGTGTTAGCAAAAAACTACGGGCACTCATAAAATTTTCTAAGGCCAGCTTCGAGAGAAAAATTGCACAGGACACTAAGGATAATCACAAGGCTTTCTTTAGTTATGTTAGGAACCTGGGTGGTAATTCCCAGATATGCTCAGAATTAGTCCCAAATGACAAAAAAACACTGAACCCACAGACATTGCCAACATCCTAGCTGACAGGTTCAGCGCAAACTTCCCTCCCCACCAAAAGGGCAAATATCTATCCCAGCAGAGTGCTGCCCCCCTGACATCTCAGATGCTCAGGTAAGAGCCGCCCTCTCCAAAGCAAAAAACACAGCATCAATGGGACCATACGGTGTCCCGGGCTGTGTCCTACATGAACTCCAAGAAGAGCTAAACCCAAACATAAAACTACTGTTCAATCTCAGCCTTACTACAGGATATGTGCCCAAAGAGTGGCGTACAGCAACAGTGGTCCCTCTCCATAAAGGTGGTGCCTCAACGGATCCTGGAAACTATCGCCTCATAAGCCTGACTAGCTTGGTCTGCGCAAAGCTATGGAAAGGATCATCATGGACCTCATAAATAAAGATATTGGGGACCTACAGACACTGGATCCTACCCAGTTCAGCTTTGTTAAGGGCAGATCCTGCCTCTTAAACCTGGTTGATTTCTTTGAAACAGTCACCAAGGCCATTGACGAGGGGAAGGTGGTCCGCACAGCCTACCTGGACCTCGCAAAAGCCTTCGATACAATACCCCACTCTGGCATTATAGATAAGCTCACCAGCTTAAATATAAACCCCTATGTCACTAGATGGATTGCAAACTGGCTCAAGGACAGAACCCACATGGTTAGAATTGCTGGAGCCATGTCAGACTCCAAACCAGTTACAAGTGGTGTCCCACAAGGCTCAGTCCTGGGACCTCTCTTGTTCGGTATATATTTCTCGGAGGTACAGGCCAACACGGAAGGACTGTGGCTGAACAAGTTCGCAGATGACTGCAAACTGGGCACCATAATCGACTCTCCAGCAGACACAAGCATCCTCCAAAAGGGCCTCATAAAACAGACAACTGGTGCCACAGCCATGGCCTCAAGCTAAATGCCAAAAAGTGTATAGTCATCCCCTTTGGCAAAAACAAAGTTCCCACAAATTACCACATGGGTGGTAATCCATTAAGTACAGAAGAAGTAATTAGGGACCTGGGGACCCAAGTTGATAGCAATCTCTCATTTGACAACCACGTGGCCAAAGTGGTTAGAAAAACATTTTATATAGCCCACCTAATCATGAAGGGATTCACATCTAGATCAGGGGAGGTCATCGTGCCTCTTTACTCATCCCTCATCAGGCCCATAATTGAGTACAATGCGCCTTTTGGGATGTACCTTACCAGACACCTGCAGCAACTGGAAAGACCCCAAAAGTACCTCACCAAGAGGATCAAAGGGCTCAAACAGATGCCATATGCTGCCCGGTTAAATAAACTCCAGCTCAACTCAGTGGCATACCGCCTGTTCAGAGGCGATCTGTGCCTGACGTATAAAGCCATGTCCAACCCGGAATTAATGGACATGCTGCACCTCAGAAAATCCAAATCCCATCGAGCTACGCACTCGAGAGACTTGAACCTCAGCAATGAAATAAATAGGACATGCTGGAGGGACAGATTCATAACCCAGAGGCTCCCTTCACTCTGGAATAAAATCCCAGTCCAGGTTAGGCAGAGTCCTTCATTGACTCTCTTCAAGAGGAATCTTGATGAGTGGATGGGAGATCGTAGGTTTATCCTGGGTATCACTTCTGTGTCACTGTTAGACAGAGGCACAGTATACTAAACTCGAAAAATGGCATAGCAAAATAAATTTAAAATGGGTGGCGAAAGCCAAACACATTCTGGCTAGGCTTATAAATGCCCTACGGCAGATAGCCTAGTATGAATCTATGAACCTATAATAACGCCTCTTGATTTATATGCATTTTCTTAGCAGTGGATTTCATAGGGTCTACATCACTTCGACGAAACGGCAAAAATTCAAGCACCATATGTTCGAACTTCTAACCTCGAAGTGCAAAACCATTGAAGGCTTAGAACAGTGATTTTTTTCCCAGGGGAAAAAATGCTGTTCCAAGAAACACACAACACAAGCACACCAAAAAACAGCACACCCACACACACACAAAATCCTACAGCTAACCCTACACTAAACTGTACTTCCACTTACCTGAACCCAAACCCTAACCCTAAGGTCCGTCACTATCGCATACTCACCTGGTCCGCGCTCTAACCCTAACTCACCTAACCCGCGTCCTAACCCTAATGTCCGCACAATCGTACATTTACCTGAACCCGACCCGTAACTTTCCGCCACAGTGCTGAAAATAGCGAAGACGCAGAAATGACCAACTGAATTCTTTCCCTGGGAAAGAATCCGGTGTTCCGCGGCTTCGCAATAATCAGTTTTTAAACTTCACAGTTCGAACATATGGTGTTTGAACTGCTGAAGTTTCGACGAACTCATAAGAACCCGTGTTCATATGCCCTACACTTTCCGGGAACCTAAGTAGGGCCACTGTCTGAAAGGTCTGTAGTGATGGCCTTGTCTGCTTCTGGAAAAGAAATTTCACCCTGGGGTCTGCAGTATGGTGTTCTTCCATCATAACAGCTCCTTCTTCAGGCATGGATGAAGAGG
The DNA here is from genome assembly GCF_019279795.1 of Protopterus annectens. NCBI lineage: Eukaryota > Metazoa > Chordata > Ceratodontiformes > Protopteridae > Protopterus > Protopterus annectens. Next base: position 783,759,220 of record NC_056743.1, read on the forward strand.
CAGTAAGTTATCCAAGAGTTAAGAATGCTGTTCCCAAACATATTTTTTGGAAACCGTGAAGTTTTCTCATGAGTAACTTTGCCAGTGGGATCATAAGACTCAGGATGCCATGTAACCCAGAATCCTCAGAAATTTACTTGCTGAGATGTACTGTTTTGGAAACAGGCTAGTCAGGTAGTTTGTCAAGAAAGATATCTTGTCTTGGAGAAGGAAGGCTTTCTGTTGGGCCAAATCTTTGTGCTCCCAGAAAGATTCTTGTTTGAGGAAGAATTTGTGACTTCTGAAAATTTAAGGTGAGACATACCTTCTGGAAGAAGTCCTGAAGAAGGGTTGGGAGGGTGGCCGAATGGTTAAGGTGTTTCCCTTACAAACACAAGGTGCAGGGCTTGAGTCTCGCAAGGGATACTTGGCTAGGCTTAAAATGGCTCACAAGGGCAGTTAGCTTAGTACTAATCTATGAACCTATGAACCTAAGTCTACAGTGATCTGCAAGGCATCTAAGGTCTCTGAAGTGGATTTTCCCTGAATGAGACAGTCCTCTAAAGTAGTGATAAACAGGAACCCCAATGTGCTATCAGAGAAGCTAAACATTTTGTGAAAACTCTGGGAGCAGTGGACAGCCCAAGGGTAAAGCACAGAACTGGGAGGGAGAGCCTGTTACTACAAATCTCGGTTATTTTATGTGCCTGTCTGCTATGAGGACACGGAGTCTTTTAGGTCTAGAGTAATCATGAAGGCATCTTGGAAGGGCATGGGGAGTAATTCTTGTAAAGTAAACTTTTTTGAGTGCTGGGATATTGAGAAACGTGTTTAGTTTTAAATGGTCCAAGACGGGCCTCCAAGTTGCCAGCCATTCCTGGAAATAGAAAGATCCTTGTGTAGAGGACTCTTCCTTCCTCACCTGGAGGAACAGGCCGGAATGGATCCTTAGTGAAGTAGTTCCCCAAAGATAACTGGTTAAAGGCTTTCCTCTTCTTTTTGGTGGTTTTGGAATGCCCAAGAAGAGTGGTATTTCTCTTAAGTAGAGGTAGTACCCCCTTTCTACAATACCGAGTACCCACTGGTTCCTAGAGATAGTTTTCTATTAATTTAGCAAGGAGTCTTCCAGCCAGAGCAGGGGAGGTATAGGAGACTGCATCTGAACATAGTCAAAGTTGGTGTCTGTGCTGGGTGGGCTCTTTGTAGCTTCCTGTTCTGTGCGGTTGTTCATTTTGCCACCTACTGGATTGCCTGGGTCTCTTGCAATGGAGTGGTCTCCCCTTGTTTTGCCTAGGGGGGAAGGACAATGTTTTACTGGGTAATTCCTACTGCACCCTGATGTCAGAGACAGTTAAAATTCCTTCACAGTTTTTATTTGCTTTCCTTTCTTATTCAGCTTCTTGAAAACCTCTTCAGCTGGAGGTCCAAAAAAAAAGAATTGTTTTGTCTAGTGGAGCATCCAGTAGATTAGCCGTGACCCAATTTGACAGGGGCTGGGTCCTGAGCCAAGCATGTCTCCGGATGACAGAACCTATGACATTTGCTCTGCATGATGCTATAAGGCATCATAACCACACTTCAGGGATTGTCTGGAAACTTGTGAAGCTTCTCTAACGGACCCTTGAACTTCCTTTGATAAGGTTCTATCTACAAGAGAGTCCATCTTAGGTGTTGGCAATTTAATGCAGTCATTGCAAGGGTTGCGCAGGTATAAGCTTTTTTTCCCAAATCTACCAGTCCACTTTCCCCTATCATTAAATACAAGATGTCTAGTTGGCCCCTCAGGTACACCTTTTGTACCATTCGGTAGAGACTACTAGGGTTCAGCCATGGGATTTTTGTAAAGGTACGTGGGAGATTCAAGCACTCAGTAAAACCTGTCTGGTTTCCTGGGAGCAAGTGACAAAGAATCAAGATATAATGCAATATCTTCAATGTCATCATCCAGTTCTGTGTGTACAGGAAGGGACAGACAGTGGTCTGGGAGAAGGCAAACTAAGCAGCTCTCTGTAATGGGTCTGACCTTGTAAGAACTGTTTGCTTTCCCACCTGAAAGTCTCCTTCATTCTATGAAGCGTATACTTGAAAGAAAAGTCTTAAGATGGGAGGCAGAACAGAAGATGTTATCTTAGTCTGATTCTGGGTAAGTTTGTAGTGGCTGATGCCCAGAGCATGACAACTCCTCCTCATCTTCTGAGCTTGAGGAACCTGAATATTCTTGAAAAGCCACTTGCATGCTTCTTACGGATAGGGAGGGCTTCAGTAGCAGAAATGTGGGAGGGCTTCCTGAATTTCATGAAAGCCATAAATACCTGAGCTATTTTTAGGAGCTCTTGGGCTTCGGCCTGAGAAGAACTGGCTGAATGTGGGGATGAAGAAAGAGAAGTGGTTAGCTTCCATTTAGGTGTCCATTCAGAAGGGATGACCTGAGATTGGAGTCATCCAACTGCAACTTCAGTTAAGGTTTCAGTAGTAGAGAGAGGCAGGATGGCTCCCTTATGACTGACCACTCAAACTTCAGAAGCTGATGCCTGCTGAATGACCTCAGATTCAGATATCTGTGCCATGGTAACAGTGGTAGGTAGTCCAGAAACCATGGTGGCCACCGAGGGGTCGTACCAGAGGGTTTGGCCCTAGAAGTCACTGGACCAGAAGGCTGCAAAGGCGCCTCACGTGGATGACTGGTCAATTGAGGGACTACAGCCAGAGCTTTATCAAATGTCACAGTCCTTGACCTTTTTGTCTTTCCTTTTCTTTGGAATGATGCTAGCAGAAGCAGGTATTTGTGAAGACATGGGTTGTAAGGATTTTTGCAGGAATTTTTCACAGTCAGGACAATTAGAGACATCATGCTTAGGGCCCATGCAGAACAGACAAAACAAGTTAAAATCTTTATGCAGGATTTGCTTCCAGCACTTCAAGCAAGTGTTGACCTTTTCAAACATTAAATTAATTAGGGAAAATTCCCTCATCTGACCAGAAAGAGACACTTTAGAAAAATGAACAGAATGACAAGAGTGCAAGCATTTTGAACAATTGACATACATCAAACTGCATGGCTAGAAAGAAAGTACAGTTTTGTACCTACCATAAATGTAAATTTTCGAGTGCTAATACAGCTGCAGTCATAACAGATGGGTTCTCCTGCCGTCAGGCGGGTCCTCGGTTGGCCGAATTCCAAAGTCTAGGTCCGGCGTCGGTTGTTGTCACTTCTTCCCTGACGTCAGTGCGACAGGGGTATAAAAGAACCAGCCAACGCCATTTTCTTCAGTTTTTCTTGCACCAGATGTCAGGTGCCCCCAGAAGGAAGGCAATACATAAATTTATGTAATAATGCAGTGCAATATAATCAAAATACAGTAGTTGCAAGCAAATACACCATAAATGAATACCCCAATAAAGTTGTATGAGGAGGTGTTAGCCAATAGGCCTGCACCAAGAGGGGAAGGAGTGAGGGAAACCTGGACTGCAGCTGTATTAGCACTCGAACTTCTACATTTATGGTAGGTACAAAACTGTACTATGTTCATCATGCATACAGCTGCAGTCATAACAGATGGGTAGAATCCCAAAGCTAAAAAAGGGGTGGTAGACACTAGGTGGAACTAGGAGGAGCCAGGATGCCCTGCAAGACTGCAGTTTCAAAGCCTGCTCTAGTTTTGGAGTATAATGGTAGGTGGTAGTGCTTGGAGAAGGTATGCACAGAACTCCAAGTGGCTGCTTCCAAAATATCTTTGGTAGGAACTCCTCTGAGGAAAGCTGAAGAGGTAGCTGTGGCCCTTGTGGAGTGAGATCTGATGCCTGCAGGCACAGTTTTACCATGAAAAGAGTAACAAAAGCGTATGCAGTGGGCTATCCATTTTGAGATTGTCTGTTTGGAAATTGGCTTCCCTTGAGCTCCTATTGCATAGGACACAAAGAGTTGTTCTGATTTTCTGAAAGGCTTTGTTCTGTCCAAATAATAATGTAGCTGTTTGTGGATGTCCAAGGAATGTAGTAGTCTCTCCTCTGTTTTGAGGATTAGGGTAAAAGGTACGTAAGTGAATAGTCTGATTCAAAGCTACCCTGGATACCACCTTTGGCATAAAGAACGGATTGGTTCGTAAGGAAACTCTGTCCTGATGGAAAATGATGAAAGGCTGCACAGACATGAGGGCTTGTAGTTCCGATACCCTGCGAGCTGAGTTGATACCCAGAAGGAAGACTGTTTTCCAGGACAAATATTTCAAATCTGTTGAGGCAGCTGGCTCAAAAGGAGGCAAGGTCAGCATTTCTAGAATGAAATTGAGGTCCCAAGCAGGTATTGGTTGTTTCCTTAGGGGTTTTATATTCTTAGCCCCTCTGAGGAACTGTCTTAAGAGGGGATGAGAGAATAAAGGAGGATCAGTGTTGTATTCTGCAGAAATGGCTGAGGCATGGATTTTGATGGAGGAGAATGAAAGTCCACTGCTTAGCAGCTCAGCTAGATACTGTAATATTTGAGGTAAATTCAGTATTCCAGGATTCTGGCCCTTTTTCTCATTCCAGGCACAAAATCGCTTCCATTTTGCGGAGTAAGCTTTCCTAAGAGAAGGCCTTCTGGCCTCCAAAATGACATCCTGCACCTCCTTGGACAGTAGGGTCGGTTGTGAAGTTAAGGAATATTCCATGCAGCCAGATTGAGTGTTTTCAGCTGACTGTGAAGAGTTTTGAAGCTGTGCTGAGTCAGAAGAAGAGGCATTAGAGGTAGGGTCCATGGTGGGGAATGCGTCAGGCTCCTCAGGAGTGGGTACCAGTGCTGTCTTGGCCAGTCTGGAGCAATGAGAATAATTTTTGGTCTGTCTGCTTTGGTTTTTAATAGAACGTTGGGCAGCAGAGGAAGAGGTGGAAAGGCATAAACTGTCATTGTTGTCCAACTGAGAGAGAGAGCGTCCACTCTCCAGGCCTGTGGATGAAAAGTCCTTGAGCAGAATTGTGTCAATTGGTGATTTTTGTGGAAGGCAAAGAGATCTATGTCTGGCCTTCCCCATGCTTGAATTATTTCTGTAAACACTTGAGGGTGCAACTTCCATTCGTGTGGGTCTGTCATATTTCTGCTTAGGTTGTCTGCCAGCATGTTTTCCTTGCCTGGCAAGTACTGTGCTTGAAGTTCGATTTGTAATTCCAGAGCCATGTTCCAAGGTGACATGGCCAGCCTGCATAGGGGGTATGAATGGGTTCCTCCCTGTTTGTTTATGTACCACATTACTGTGGTGTTGTCTTTGAAAGCTAGAACAGCATTTATTACTGCTAACATTTCCTTTTGATTGATGTGTAGGTGCTTTTCTTTTTGGGACCATTTGCCCTGAATGCACCGATCTGTCATGTGTACCCCCCAGGCGTAGTCCGAGGCGTCTGTTGTGATGACTTGATTTGCTTGAGGCTTGCAGAATGGGAGACCTGTGTTTCTTTGGCATGCTTGAGCCCACCACAGAAATTCCTTTTGAAGACATGGAATCAGTGGTATTACTGTTTCCAAACTGTGGCTGTGCTGAGACCATAGGTTTTTCAGGTACCATTGAAGTTTCCTCATATGCAGCTTTGCACATGGGATTAGTAGGATGCAAGATGCCATGAATCCCAGAGCCAGCAAGATTTTCCTTGCAGTCAGCCTGGTGAAATTTGCTAGTTTTCTGAAGTATTGAGTTAGTTGCCCCTGTTTCTCTGGCGTGAGGTAGGCCATCTGGGTGTTTGTGTCCAAGTTGGCACCCAGGAAAATTATTTTTTTGTGAGGGTATTAGCCTTGATTTCTTTTTTTTGACTGTGTATCCCACAGAATTCAACAACATTATTACAAAAGCCAGATGTTTCAGAAGTATGTGCTTGCTGTCCGCTTGGATCAGGCAGTCGTCCAAATATGGGTATATTTGTATCCCTTGAAGTCTGCAGTAGGCAATTACTGATGCCAGGCATTTCGTGAATACTCTGGGCGCAGTAAAGAAGCCAAAGGGCAATGCAGAGAATTGATAATGGGTTGAGCCTGCAAGAAATCTGAGGTATCTTCTGCAATTTTGTCTGTTTGGGACATGCAGGTATGCCTCCTTGAGGTCCAATGTTACCAGCCAAGACTCCTTGCCCAGCATGGGAAGAAGCTGCTGTAATGTGAGCATCTTGAATTTTGGCACGAGTAAAAATGTGTTTAGGATGGATAGGTCCAAAATAGGTCTCCAATCTTTTCCCTTCCTTGGTACCAGGAACAGTTTGGAATAAAAACCTTGACCTTGTTCTTGAGTAGGTACCTCTTGAATAGCTTTCATGTCCATGAGATCTGAAATTAGTCTTTGTGCCTCTGCCCTTTGATTGTGTGGCAGGTTTGGCATGCCTCTCTTTTGTGGAAGGGTGTGAAAATGGAATCTGTAGCCTCTGTTTATAATGTCCAGGATCCATTTGTCTTTTGTGACAATATGCCAATTTTTTGAAAATAATGCCAGTTTTCCGCCTAAGGGTGCTGCCATTTGAGCCTTGCTTGGCATGCAAAGGGGAAAGTCATTGGGTTTGCTTTCTGAATGGCTGTGAACTATCCTCACCACCTCTTTGTGTAGGAGCTTGCCATTGTCTGCCTCTAAACGATCCTTGAGATTGCCCACTGCCCCTCGGGTGCCTGTATCTACCTCTTTGGGGTCTGTCCGTGGCTGGAAAGGACCAGTTTTTGGAAGGCCAATTTCTACTAAAACATGGAGGTTGTACCTGTAGAAAATCTTTCACTGTTTGCATTGATTTAGCCTTTTCCTCCATTTTCTTTAATACCTCCTCAGCTTTAACACCAAATAATACATCTTTTTGTAGAGGAGCATCTAGTATTTTAGCTTTGACATGATCTGGTAAGGTTTGCTCCTTGAGCCAGGCATGTCTACGTATGACTGATCCTGTAACAGCAGCTCTACATGAGGTCTCTAGAGCATCAAAACCACATTGCAAGCTATGTTTACCCACTTGTTCTGCACTATGCATCAAATCCTGCAACTCCTTGAAGTCTGGTTGTTCAGGTTGTGACATTTTGCTTCTCAACTGTGATAACAGAAACTGTTGGTACTTTAACATATGGAACTGGCAGTTTAATGCCCTCATGGTTAAGGTGGCCGAGGTGTATACCTTTTTTCCCCACCTTTCTAAAGCTCTGGAATCTCTCTCTGAAGGTAATTGATTTTTAGCAGTGGAGGCCTTAATTCCCTTGGGGCCCTGTGGGATAGTTTCTGGGTCAGCCGCATGGTTTTTGTATAAGAATTGGTGTGAGTCAGGAACCCGGTAGTACCCGTCAGGCTTGACTGGGGCTGGAGGTAAAGAGTCTGGGTTAAGGCAGGCCTCCGAATACACATCATCTAGTATGTGTAAGACAGGAGGTATAGCCAGAGGCTTGTGCTGAGGGAGCAAGAGAAAATCCCTAAGCCTTTTCTTGGAGTTCGAGTACTCTTGGCCTTCCCAGTGGAAGTGTTCCCTCAAGGTATGCAAGGTTTCCCCAAAAGAGTAATCCTAAGTGGGGGCGACAGAGGAAATGGACTCCTCTGCATCAGAATTTTCAAAAGGGGAGTATGAATGTTCCTGTTCATTAGAGTGCTCTGAAATAATGGAGGCTTGGTCCGAGGAGGGGGATTCTTCCTCCATTCTGGGCTTTTTGTCCTGGGGGGGGGGGGTTGAGAACCCCTGATAAGAGTAATTAAATCCTCAGCCATTTTAAGCATCTGTTTTTTAGGCATGGGGCCTGGAGAAGGGCCCTGTGTAGCTTGTCTCTTAGAATGCATGGCTGCTTTAGACTCAGTGAAAGCCTTGATGGAAAAAGAAGAGGAAGGCCTGAAGACACCTTGAGGGGAGGCAGACCTGTCTACATTCTGAGTTTCACCGCCTAGAGTGGCTTCGGTATCTGTAGTCGGGGTGTGGGCTGAGGAGCCTGCGACCTCAGGCACAGTAGACACCGCCAACGAAGTGTCGTCGGTAGTCAGGGGCTGCGTAGGCGCCTCGCTGAGAACCGGACCACCTGTAGTCGGCTTTGGCGTGGTGTCGGTAGAGGCCGCGGACCTCATGTGTCGGTCCTTATCTTTGCATTTTTTAGTCAAAACTGGAGTCGGAATATCCGACGACATAATGTAGTTAATTTTTTTGCCAAAATAGTGCTGGGCGAACTCCGCCCGATGCTTAATGGTGCGTTTGTTGAATGTAGCAAAAAAACGACAGACCGAGACGTCGTGGTCTGGGCCTAAGCAAGGAATGCAGAGGGAATGAAAATCCTTATGCGGTATTTGCTTCCCGCATGAAATACAACTATTAACTTTGTCTGACATCGGTCTGAGGAAAGAAAAGTTTCCCCAACGGGGTACTTGGCTTTTAAGAAGACTTCGGTTGCAAAGTTTTCGTAATTTCAGGAGCTGGCCGACCGGCACTCGCGAAAGTACAGTTGTGTACACCTACCATAAATGTAGATGTTCGAGTGTCTTCACTGTTGCAGTCATAACTGTAGGGTGTACCTGCCGGCAGGCAGCCCGAGGTCGGCCAGAATCACAAAGTCTGGGTCCGGCGTCGGCTGTACAAGCTAGTACCCCGACGTCACTACGCTCTGGTACATAGCCCTCAGCCGACGCCATCTTCTCCAGCCTTTCTTGCCCCAGATGTCAGAAATCCCCCAAAAAAACAAAAATGAGTTCAACAAGGAAACACAAATACACCATAAAAGAGAAAAAAGAGGGGATAGGAGGGAGGGAAACACCGACTGCAACAGTGAAGACACTCGAACATCTACATTTATGGTAGGTGTACACAACTGTACTATGTTCTTCGTGTTTCACTGTTGCAGTCATAACTGTAGGGTGGAATCCCAAAGCAGTGGAGAAAGGGAGGAGGCTTAGATAGAAGAAGGGGCAGCAAGAAGGCCCTGCAAAACAGCAGAGGCAAAACCTGCCCTGGTCTTAGAATACAAAGGGAGATTGTAGTGCTTGGAAAAGGTATGCACAGAACTCCAAGTGGCAGCTTCCAAGATATCCTTGGTAGGAACTCCTCTGAGAAAAGCTGTAGAAGTGGCAGCTGCTCTAGTAGAATGACTTCTCACAGTACCTGGAAACTGTTTCCCATGATGAGTGTAACAAAATCTTATTCCATAAGCAATCCATTTAGAAATAGTTTGTTTGGAAATAGCCTTTCCAAGAGAACTGGAGGCAAAAGAAACAAACAATTGGTTAGATTTTCTGAACTCTTTAGTCTTGTCCAAGTAAAATCGTAACTGTCTGTGTACGTCCAATGAATGCAAAATCCTTTCCCCTTTATTTTGAGGATTAGGAAAGAAGGTAGGAAGGTGAATTGTCTGATTTAAAGCAACTTTCAAAATCACCTTAGGCATGAAAGTAGGATTGGTCCTCAAGGATACTCTGTCTTGATGGAAAATAAGGTATGGTTCCACAGCCATGAGAGCTTGCAACTCTGAAACCCTTCTGGCAGAGGTCAATGCTAACAAAAGAACTGTCTTCCACGACAAAAAACTTAATATCAGAAGCCGCAGCAGGCTCAAAAGGAGGCAAAGTGAGTTTTTCCAAAACATAGTTAAGATCCCAGGCAGGGACAGGAGGGGTCCTGGGAGGCCTCAAATTCTTAGCTCCTCTCAAGAATTGTCTCACCAATGGGTGAGAAAAAACAGGAGGATCAGTACTGAAATGAGCAGATATAGCAGAAGCATGAATCTTAATGGAAGAAAAGGAAAGGCCTTTAGACAAAAGGTCTGAAAGGTAAAGCAAAATAGACGAGAGATCAGGCACAAAAGGGTTAGAGCCTCGGTCCTGCATCCAAATACAAAATCTTTTCCATTTAGAGGCATAGGATTTCCTAGTGCTAGGCCGTCTAGCTTCTAGAAGAACATCCAAAACTTGTTAGGGGAGCTTAGAAGAAATCAAATTCCCTTGAAGAGCCAAGCTGCCAGGCAAAGGGTCTTGAGATGAGGGTGTAGCATCTGACCCTGATGCTGGGACAGAAGAGAAGGGTACAGAGGAAGGATCCAAGGAGGTTCCAAGAACAGATGCTGTAAAGTTGGATACCAAAACTGTCGAGGCCAATTTGGAGCAATCAAGATGATGAACTTGGGCTTGTCCTGTTTTATCTTCAGCAATACCCGAGGAAGAAGAGGAAGAGGAGGGAAGGCATATCCCGAAAGGTTCCTCCAACTGAATGACAGGGCATCCACTTTCCAAGCTGTTTTGTGGAAGGACCTGGTGCAAAAGAGGGGCAGCTGATGATTGAGATGGGATGCAAACAGATCTATCTGGGGACACCCCCAAACTGCAGTTATCCTGTTGAATAAGTTGGTGTCTAGCATCCATTCGTGAGGATCCAAAATGTTTCTGCTTAGGCTGTCTTCTAAGAGATTCTGCTATCCTGGAATGAACTGAGCCTGAAGATGCAGATTCAGACTTAGAGCTGTGTCCCATAAAGCCATAGCTAGTCTGCAAAGGGGGTATGAATGAGAGCCCCCCTGCTTGTTTATGTACCACATGACTGTGGTGTCGTCTGTACGAATTAGAAGAGGCCCTGGTTGCAAAAGGTTCTTGAAGGCTAGAAGAGCATTTTGAACTGCCAACATTTCCTTCAGATTGATGTGCCAGTGAAGATGGTTCTTTGTCCAGGTTCCCTGCTGGCAATTGTTTTAAAAATGTGCTCCCCAAGCATAATCCGAGGCGTCCATGGTTATGATTTGAGAAGGTTGAGGTAGACGAAAAGGCTTTCCTTCGTTTAAAGCACACACCCTGGACCACCAAAGGAACTCCTTCTGGAGGCAGGGGATCAGAGAAATCATAGTGTCCAGATCGTGGTAATGCTGTGACCATACACTTTTTAGATACCATTGAAGCTTTCTCATATGAAGCCTTGCATTTGGGATTAACAGAATGCATGAAGCCATGTAGCCCAGAGCCTTCAGGAATTTCCTTGCAGTGAGCTGAGTTAAAATTGCCAAGGTTTTGAAAATAGAAGCCAGCTGTATTTGTTTTTCTGGAGTAAGGAAGGCCCTTTGTAAGGTTGTATTTAGGAGGGCTCCCAAAAATATCATTTGTTGAGAAGGGATCAACTGTGACTTTTTTATGTTCACTGAGAATCCCAGTAGGAGGAGAAGACGTTGAACAAAATCCAGATGTTGAAGTAAAAGATCCTTGCTGTCTGCCTGAATAAGGCAGTCGTCCAAATAGGGGTAAATCTGAATCCCCTGAAGTCTGCAATAAGCCACTACTGGGGCCAGGCACTTGGTAAAAACCCTGGGCGCAGTAGATAACCCAAAGGGCAGTACAGAGAATTGAAAGTGCCTCGAGCCTGCCTTGAATCTGAGGAATTTCCTGCATTCGTGCCTGATGGGAATGTGTAAGTAGGCCTCCTTTAGGTCCAATGTCACCATCCAAGCGTCCTGGGAGAGCATTGGAATCAGTTGTTGCAGAGTAAGCATCTTGAATTTTGGAATTTCCAAAAAGGTGTTTAACACTGAAAGGTCCAGAATAGGTCTCCATGAGTTTTGTTTTCTTGGAACCAGAAACAGTCTTGAGTAAAAGCCTTTTCCCATTTCTGAGAGAGGAACAGGCTCTATGGCTCTCATGGCCAGTAGAGCATCCACTTGATTTAAGGCCTCTGACCATTGATGTTTTGGCAGATCTGGCCAACCGATAATCCTTGGCAGAGTATGAAAATGGAACTTGTAGCCTCTTAAAATCACGTCCAATACCCATTTGTCCTGGGTAATATGAGCCCAATTTCTGTAAAAAAGAGAAAGCTTTCCTCCGAGAGGAGCATCCAGGTAAGGAGGTTCTGTAGCCCAACCGAGAGAGTCATTGAGTCTGTTTCCTTTGAGATTGGGATCTGTCTTCTCCCCTTCTAGGTGAAGAAGCAGTCCATTGTCTGGATCTGTAAGAGGCCTGAGCTTGACCACGACCTCTGGAGCATCTATATCTTCCCCTTTGAGGCCTGTCAGACGTGGGAAAGGACCAATTTTTGGAGGGCCAATTCCTGGAAAATCTAGGAGGCTGAACTTGTAAGAAATCTTTCACAGTCTGCATAGATTTTGCCTTTTCTTCCATCTTTTTAATAACCTCCTCAGCCTTAGATCCAAATAAAACATCATGCTGAACAGGGGCATCTAAAAGCTTAGCCTTAACCTGTTCCGGCAAACTTTGTTCACGAAGCCAGGCATGTCTCCTAATAACAGTACCAGAGGCTGCGGCCCTGCAAGAAGCTTCCAAAGCATCAAAACTACAATGTAAACTATGCTTGTTCACTTGTTCAGATGCATGCAATACATCCTGTAATTCCTTATCCTCTGCACATGCTGGAAAAGTTTTGCTTCAAAAAAGACAAAAGAAATTGCTGATACTTAAACATATGGAACTGGCAATTTAAAGCCCTAATAGAAAGGGTAGCAGAAGTATATACCTTTTTACCCCACCTGTCTAAGGCACGAGAATCCTTCTCAGAGGGAATAGGATTTTTGGAAGAAGCAACCTTAGCAGCCTTAGAACCCTGAGAAATAGTTTCAGGATCTGCAGAAGGGTTCTTAAATAAGAATAAATGAGAATCAGGGACCCTGTAAAATCTATCAGGCTTAGAAGGAGCAGGGGGCATGGAATCAGAATTCAAATTAGCCTCAGAAAAGGCATCATCCACAATATCAAGAACAGGAGGAATAGCTAAAGGCCTGTGTTGAGGAAGAAGAAGGAATTCCCTAAGCCTCTTCTTAGAAGCAGAATAATCCTGACCTTCCCAATGAAAATGTTCCCTCATCTCATGTAAGGTCTCCCCAAAAGAAAAATCCTCAGGCGGAGAAGCAGAGGGCAAGGAATCCTCAGCATCCGAATCCTCATAAGGAGGAAAAGAATATTTCTGATCAGAGGAAGAAACAGAAGATACAGAAGCTTGGTCAAAGGAATCCAAAGGAACATCCTGTCGAGGCCTTTTCTCTGGAGGGGGGTGAGAACTCCTAATCATTGTAAGCAAATCTTCAGCCATCCTTAGCAATTGCTTCCATGTCTTGGGAGTAGATTCAGAAGTAGCTTGAGCAGAAACTTTAGGCTTAACTGGAGTCTTAGACTTTGCCTTTGTCTTTGATATAGTGATGTGAGTAGGCCTGAATACCCCCTCAGAAGCCGGTACCTGCACAGCGGTTCCGGACCCATCTGAGGGAGCGACGTCCGAAGGTCCTGCAGCAGGTAAAACAGTAGGCCTTGATGGCTCCCCATGGGAGTCCGTATCGGCCATCGGTTCAGAAGTGGCGGACGACAGGGGCTGCAAAAGCGCCTCACTGACAGCCGAACCGAACGCTGGCTCCAGCTGCGACGAATCTTGTTTGGACCTCGGAGGCCTGTCTTTGCGCTTCTTTTGAATTCCGGTAGTATCCGAAGACATTCTATAATTGAAGCGTCTGCCAAAGTAATTTAAAGCCCAGTCGTACCGACGCTTAATAGTGCGAGAATTGAACCTGGCACAGAACCGACAACAAGAAACGTCGTGGTCAGGGCCTAAGCAAGGTAGACAGTAAGAGTGGAAATCTTTGAGGTATCGGTTTTCCACACGCTATACAATTATTAACTTTTTCTGACATCGGAGGAACAAGAAAAAGATTCCCCAACGGGGTACTTAGCTTTGAGAAGAGAAGTAAGAACTTCGGACCGACAACAATTAAATACGCTGTTCGAAAATCGCCAACCAACAACTTGCGAGCTGCTTTCCACCGCACGGCAAGAAAGACTGGAGAAGATGGCGTCGGCTGAGGGCTATGTACCAGAGCGTACTGACGTCAGGGTACTAGCTTGTACAGCCGACGCCGGACCCAGACTTTGTGATTCTGGCCGACCTCGGGCTGCCTGCCGGCAGGAACACCCTACAGTTATGACTGCAACAGTGAAACACGAAGAACATCTGCTTCTGCTTCGGGCACCGCGCGGCAAGAAAGACTGGAGAAAATGGCGTTGGCTGGTTCTTTTATACCCCTGTCGCACTGACGTCAGGGAAGAAGCAATGACAACCGACGCCGGACTTAGACTTTGGAATTCGGCCGACCGTGGACCCGCCTGACGGCAGGAGAACCCATCTCTTATGACTGCAGCTGTATGCACGATGAACATCTGGAAGATGGCACCGACAGATGCCCTTCCTATACTCTGATGTTTGGATATCGGTCTTTGGACATCTGCCTGCTAGGGATAATGCAAAAACTCTGGAAATCAAGCCTGTCACAGGCTCTGTATGGCAAGGAAGGACCAAGAATCAGTACTGCAACACTGACTGCGAAGAATATGAGTTCAGCTTTGCAACAGTTTAAAAAAAAAAAATGAAGTGAATCACTTTTGAATGAGACAATAAAACCTAAGGAAAGTTAGTAACATCTACGTGCAGACTATTTGTAATATAGCTTCACATGCATTATTTGTAGGATATACCAGAAGTGTGTTGATGTTTGACAAGAAAATATTTTTACACCATTTCAGAAATCCATCAACTATACAGTCAGAGAATGATGGCACATACAAAGCTTGCATCTCTACTAAAGACTAACAAACCTAATACTAAAACATGAAACTAAGAATAGTGTCTAGTGTAGAAAAAGATCAACTAAACTATGCCTACAATTTTGAGCCTGAATCCCTATCCTCTCACTCTTTTTCTAAGCTAATACAATACAGTACTTAGGTTCTACACAAACTTTTTTTTTTTTAACCTACATTAAAGTGTTTTGTCACACATCAGTCACTTACATTTTGCACCACTCTATGTGATGCAGAAACAGTCGATTTACACTTTTGGCTGAGTGGAAAACATTTTCTGTCTCCTTTTCAAGCATTTGTAGTCTCAGAGAAATTTGTTTTCCTTGTGCTGGTGACACTGAAAATTAGGATCTTTAACCTGTGACATTAATTCACGGAAAATGTGAGCTGTGTCCATAGACTTTAAAAGACGCATGCTGCACAGGCGCAGAAATATGTCCATTAAAGTCTATGGGAGATTCCTAAAGTGACATCACTGAGGGTAAGTCTGTTTATTTGGGCCATGGTTTGAATACAAAGTTTATAAAGCTTTTAATTAAAACCATGGCTCAAATAAATAAGAATGTGCTAGGGAAAGATGCACTGTGGCACTTAACTTGCTGGTTACTGTGATGCACTACTAAACACTTTAAATTAAAAGATGCCAGTTAATGCAAGGGTTACTTAAGATGCATGCAAACTAATGCTGACTGCCCTTCACTTGACACCTGCAGCAAGTGATGCCTGTATTCCATTTGTCACATGGAAACAGGGCTGCTTTTCACTTGCTACCAATAGCCAGTGTGGCTCTACAATATATGCAAAGCGGCCCAGAGATCTAATTCCACTTAAGACTGGCAAAACAGATCTCGGAATACATTGCATTAGTATTTTTTATAAAGAGCCCACACTTTTCATGTAGGTGGCTAAGAAGTGGTCTTTAACTTCATGGTTGCTGCACTTAAGGGAAAGGAAGACTTCCCCCATATAGCAAACTCCACAATATCATGCCTGCTAGCTTATCTGTCACAAACAGTACAGTCAGCAATGCACACCACAAGACACTTGTTAATGCTATAAATTCCTCATGTATCACTGAGTTGTCAGTATTGTTTTCATGCCTTACTCTGGGTACTCAGCTCCCTATCTCAGCTGTCACATGCAATAACAGCTGTCAACATCTTTTCACCTACAATCACTACACAGAACAATGGAGATTAACTCAAAGGCCATCCAAAGTTTTCTTTTCCTACTAAATGCCATTATGGTATGCCTGACCTCCTATCCTAACAAAGTAGTATCCATTGTCCCAACATGGCTATCTGTCACCTGCCATTAACTATCAGTACCACTAATGCTACGGTTCTCCTTGGATGTTACCGAGCAGCCAATGTTGTTAAGTTCTTGGTGTCACAGGGCAGTAAAAACTGCAGTCTCACCTATTACCTGCAGTCAATGTTGCCAGAATGAGTTACTGTGTGATCAGTACTTTTGTCTCACCTACAACCTGCAGTCACTGCTGCCTGTTTTTTATCCATCACCTACAGTCAACAATATCTCCAACTTGACTGCTAACAGCAATAAATGCTGCCAATGTCTTACCCAGTCACTACTACCAATAAACTTAACTTTCAACAGTGATCAGTGCTGCTGATGTCTTACTTATTACTGGGAAGACGGCATCACCATAGCAGTTAATTCTGCTAACATTTCATTGTCAGTGGCAAACAGCTCTGACAACACATACATAAAAAGGAATCAATGCTGTCAGCTTCTGCCACTCTATACTCACTTTCACTGAGCAGTCAGTGATGCCATAGCCTCAACACCATTAAGAAATACATACTGCCACCACACCTCTCAGCTACAGGACTGTCAACATCTTACTTGTCGATAGCAGTAAGTGCTGCCAGTGCCTCAATATCTTTAGCAAGTAGTACTGTCCATATTACCTGTGGTCAGTGTTCCTATAATGGCAAACTGTGCTGCCGTCTTACAAACAGTGGTTAGTCAGCAGTGCTACCCCAAGTGTCACCTGAAGCCAGTACCACCGATATCCATCAAAGAGCAATCAGTGCTACCAACAACTTACCTGTCACTGGCTGTCAATGCAGCTATCTTCTCTTCTCCTGGAACTGGCAAAGATTTGTCATCCAAAATCTTCTGAAACTGGATCTCCAACTCCCTAGGTTTTAGTAATCTTCCACCATGGTATACCCAGACCCGGAAGAAGCGTCCCCTATTGTACACCACAATGTGTTTGCTGTCCAGATGGTGCTGTATTGTATCTATATATGAGAAGGGATTGATGAAGGGAAGGGAAACAAAATCATTTATGTACTGGTACACACTGGTTCAAAATAACTGCAGCTATCAAAGAAGAAGCAATTTCTAACCCGACTAAAAGCTTAACATTTTTTTAATATACAAATGCTCAGAACTGTAACACGGCAACATTTAATATATTTACTTGAAGCTCACCAATAAAAGCCATTGGTAATGAACATGTTTAAAAAGCAGAGATACTCTGCAAAGTTTTAAAAGATAATTTAAATGCGCATAAAGTCAAAAAGTGAGTTAGACTCATGTGATGATTACCATTTTGACGAGGGGAAAGCAAATAAAATTTTAAACCAACTCACCTACTCTGCCACACAGTGCACATAACCAACCTTTCTGATACAACTTTAAAGAAAACCCAATTATCTTACATCACAATCTCACTCACTGCAAAAGGCAAAAACTCCTTCACCTTAACTCATAACTCCTAAAACTAAATTGCCGTTTCTCCAAACTATTATTCGGCAACAGCCACCCCCTTTTCCCCATTTTATACATGGGGTTGGGGTGTCCATCAACAATGACCATCAGCTAGAGCCAATGTTCACACCATCAGGTGGCTAGCGCACACTACTATAAACATGTGCAAACTGGGGTATGGTACTAAATGCATAAAATACTATACTCCAATTTCTCTGAAACATTAGCCACATTTCCTGCTTATGCACACTAGAACTACAGAGCCTAAACCTCCCAAAAGTGTACACGGTTGACTTGTTATCCCGACACAAACTAAACAATATGGATCATGTAGCCTCTTTCACAGACCTACAGTGTAAAACCACTTTCATATCGGATTAGAAGTTTTCTGTATGAAATTGATACTCACTGGAAGTGTACACTATAAATCTTCAAATTAGCATACTGCATCTACCACAGCAGTTGCCAACGTGAAGTTCTAGGTGTGAGAGTTGTTTGGGGAATAAAGAAAAATTACATTCAAATGACCTCAATGAAGAAGCTCTTGTAAATTGACAAGATTTATTACGGAAAGCAGGACATTTTCTAAGCTGTTCTCAACAAGGGTGGAGAAAAACTTAGCTTGACTCAAAACACTGTCTACAAGTGGAAGGAAGACTCTGAAGGGCTTCTAAACGATGGTGGACATGCACACCCTCTGAGATCGTTGTGTAAGAAGCCGACAGTGGAACTGGAACTCTTTTGCCATACAAGGGCAAGGTGGTGATTAAACATTTCCAATGTGGCAAGACTACATGAAGAATTACATCCAGCTGAAAACACTGAAGGTGCTAGACATATGTCACGCTTAACACAGCTTTAAAATGATTAGTATAAGGGTGGTACAGCACCTCCTGAACTGGAAAATTGGGATACTGATACCAATTCTCAAGAGAGACAGACGTCTGTTCTAGTTATGGAGAGATCACACTCCACAGCCTCCCTGGGAAAGTATGTCTCAGGGTACTGAAAAGGAGACTTCATCCAAAAGTTAAGCCTTTAACTCAGGAGTAGAAATACAGATACCACCCTCGCCATGCAACACTGGATCACCCCTGTTGCTCTTATACAATTACTGGAAAGGGTCAAGGAAGTTGCCAATACTGTCTACATGTGTTTTACAACTAGGAAAAGTCAAATGAACATGCACATAAAATATGTTGTGGGAAGTACTACAGCAGGCAGTACTTTCAGTACCAAATCAGATATATTCAAGGACTCTGATGGACACCACTAACAATCTGCCTTGACTCTTCGCCGGTTTCTGACTTTTAATGACAGGTCATTTAAGTATAACCAAGGTTTGGAAGGTATCCAGCTGGATAACAAACGCTTCACCTCTGTTGCTTTGCAAATGCTGAGGTCCTCCTAGCCTCATGTGATTGCAATCTCAGGTGCACTGCAGGGATGCGCTGAGGGTGAAAATGGTTCTTTCCCAGAAAAGAGCAGACTGCCTCTGCATGGGAGGGTAAAGTGATACTTCTGGTCGACTGTGGTAGCAATGTATAAACAGTCATAGGATGAAATTCTCAATATTTTGGTCAGTATATCTCTATTCTCACTTATGGCAAATCATTTTGGGCACTGAATGAAGGAAGGTCATTCTGTAGCCGACATCTGCCATCTCATCCTTTCAAGGGGTGTCTGAGCCCATTTTCTGTGACAGGAGGAGCATGGTAATCTTAGAAGCTCAGACTGCAGCCACTCGTCCTTCATGCTGAGCAAAGTCAGACTGGGCAACATGTGAAGATGCCCTCGGGTATCTCCCATGGGAAGTGCACCAGACACTCCCTACTTGGAGACGACTCAAGGGCAGCCCAAGAACAAATTTGAGGGGTGACCTCTCTCAGCTCTGCTGGGAATGTCTGGTGACATTACAGGATGAACTGGAGCTTGACATTATGACCTGGAAAGTGTGACCTCTGTCCACTGTGTGGTTTACTTCGGCTAGCTCAATACCACCATCCCCCTTACCATAAGTGACTTCAAAAACTTGCTTTGACTCCCAAAAACAAAGCTACATGACATACCTGATTATGTTGTGCAATACTATACTATGGTGTTCACTGCTTTGCTGTTTGCATCTCAGCTGAATGCAAAAAAATTGCATCTACATTGACTATGGTAAGCCATAATATAAAAACTGTCTGAAAGCATTTATTGCTAATATTCTTACCGCATATACTTTCTTGGCTTTTATCAGAATGGTCTAGTAATACCTAACTGTGCATGGGAACAGGCTGAAAAAGATCCACAGGAATCGGCTAACCAAATGCTAAGGGCAGAAATGCAAAATTCCCCTTTCTTCAATACATTTTAGAACAGTCAATATTCAATGGGAGGATCAACTTCAAATTCTGACAATGACAGTAATGGTCTCACATAGGTGGGGGACTAAAGGCTCATTCCATCGTCAAGAGTTCTGCTTGCAGAGCAAAACAAACATGAAAGGGGATCTAAAGATGATGTGAATAGAAACTAATTTGGAGGAAAAACACTACAAAGGAAAGAAAAAGTAAAGGATCCATATTTCTGGATTCTATTTAGGGGAATAATTATTTTAGTGTCTAAACTTGAGAAGGCAGAAAACATTACAAAAGAGAAAGACAGGCGGAGAAGCAATCTCCATGTTATATACAAACTTCTGGAAAACAAAACCCTACCCAAGTCTAAATAAATGTGCAGGAAACAGGAAAAATACTTGTTAATGGAGTGTCAAGCTTATTAGCTGCCAACAAGCAGAAAGAAAGAAAAAAAAAACAGTAAAAGATTTTGTCTCCTTTCATCTGATCTGCTTCTAAAGAACACAGAACCCAGGTAACCAAACTGCTATTTAGGTCTAAAGACAAAAATATAGCATTTAGTAACATATGAAAAGCATGCAGTCATCTACTCAGTCTGTATAATGAAAAGTGGAAAAAATATCTTTCTACTCCATTAGGTCAGCTTTAAGGTACGTACTACAGATAAGAAAGTAATGCAAGTGCTCAGAAAAAACTACTTCACAACTCCATATCTAACTAGAACATTCTCGAAGTTACTAAAGCACAAACAGGAATCTGAGATTCAGCTGTGAGGAAACCTCATCAATACACAGTGGATGAATGTGAAAGGCAGACTCAACTGTTAGCAGCCAGAGGGTGTACTGCCTCAACAACTTAAGCATGGGAGAAATGCATGAAACAGTAATTTAATTAAATATAAAGTCCACGGCCCAGGATGAAAATGCATAGAATTCTAATGAGAGAAAGGGTGAAGCAGTCTACAAAACTGAGTATGAAAAAACAGTGGTTCTTTTGCAAAAAAAAAAAAAAAAAAACTAATTGTGAGGAGGCCACAGCTCAACTACTAGAGTTGATCATTGCCTGCCTGCATCAGCTGATGGGCCCACACTATTCAGATAGGACAGGCAAATGTGCTCAGCACTCCACCTATGTGTAAAGCATCTAACTTTATCACAGGTGGCAAAGATCAGCACATGTGCACTGTTCTCAAAGAAACAACCTGAAAAGAGAAGGCACAACAAAAACACTGCAACTTAGGGAAAAAACAAGCAACTGGTTTATTTCAAACTGTGCTGCCACAAAGATCAGTCAGGGAATGGACCACTCGCAGAACAATCCCTAAAGAAGTTCAGAAAGTAGCTTTTTGCCCCTCTAAGTTCACAGGGCCAAGGTTTGCAGTGTGCTTAAGATTTAATGGCCTTCAAGGAGCTTGACTGTTATCCCATGTATATGTGCAGGTCTCTTATTACATGAAAGACATGGTACTGCTTCAAGATGAACAAAGAGGAAGAAATAAAGAAAAGAAAGAAATGCTGGACTATAAATCTATCACTTTTTTACTCTTCTTCATTAAAACAGAAGGTGAGGTGTTGGTATCTTGAAGGCTTTCTTTTGTGGGTGCAACTCGCCTGGACAGTTATGTGGAGGATGTAGTAACAGACTGCCACCTAAGGGCAAAACTTCTTGGGGAGAGGGGAATTGCACCGTGGCTAGTGGAAGTACCTTGGGCTCATTTCCAGCACACAAACAGGACCTGTCCCCCAGATGTCTCGTCTCGGGTGGATTTATTTAATGCCAGGACAGCCAGAAGTAAAGACAGCATTGTTTTGCACAATTTCTCAAGAGCTGACTTGACTTTAGCTATGGGCACATTCTCAGATGAATGTTCAAGGCCTTCTCTCACCTCAATTACACCACCTGTTGGGTTATACACAGCCTGAGATAGTGCAGCATCAGAAGGGAGTTGCCACTTGTTCTACATCTAATCTAGAATAAGGGGAATAACATCTTGGATCTTGTCCTTACTAATATAGGGGCATCTTGAACAATGCCCTGCATATCTTCATCACTTGTTAAGTCTGACCATAAAGCAGTTTCCTTTGAAATAAAACTGAAACCAGAGATCCTTTCCACCTAAGGTACCTAAAGAAACTGCTTAAAGACAAACTACCTACTTCTAAGTGATACATTGGCAAGCTTCAAATTCCCACAAAACCATTTAACTTCATTGAATATGTAGACATGTATACCACCACCATGCTATATCAGCATGTAAACATGCTGCATAAATGCAGCTGTACCCTGTAGGAACAAGTGCAGGACAAACTCCAGAAACAAACCCACATGGTGGAACCATAATATTCACAAGCTTAATAATAAAACATCATTTTGACCAAAAGTAAGATGAGTAATCCCAAGAATGTTAAAGTCCTTGTCACTGAAATAAACAAAACTCATAAGTGTAATAAAATCCACCAAAGCCAAGTTTGAGGCAAAAATAGCTACCCAAACCAAAGGCAATCACAAGGAATTTTTTTTTAGTTATGCTAGTAATCTCAAAAGTACACTATAGCAATGTGCTGACCTGATTGTGAAAGACATTACCTACACTTACTCTGAAGAGATAGAAAACCTACCGGCACATACATTTAACTCTAACTTTACCTCCCGCCCCATCTGTCCCTCAAGATATACCTGAAACTGGTTTGCCTCCAGCTATCACACAAGACCAAGTCCTAAAAGCCCTACCAAAAGCTAAAAATTCTGCATCAATGGGTCCTGATAATATCCCTGGTTGCATCTCAAATAGCGTGAAGCATGATTTAGCCATACCTGTTAACATTGTTCCTTTTCAGCCTCCATACATGTTTTGTACCAAGTGAATGGAGAACAGCTACAGTCATCCCCCTACATAAGGGAAGACCTTCCACAGACCCAGGCAATTACAGAACAAGTATGACCAGCCTTATATGCAAAGCCATGCAAATTCTCATTATGGAATCAATCAGGACAAAGGGTACCTCGAAACACTGGACTCATCTCAGTTTGAATTCATCAAGGGCAGGTCATGCTTACTCAACCTGGTAAATATTTTTGAAATCCTCACCAAAGCAATGGATGAAGGCAAAACAGTACTCCATCACATAACTCAGTCTGTCCAAAGCTTTTAACGCAGTTCCCATGCAGGCTTGACAGAAAAGCTAAATAAATCCTCATGTTACCCAATGGACTGGATTGCAAACTGGCTCACAGAAGAGACAGATAATCAGAACATGGGAAGTTACCTCCACAAAGAGATAAGTCGCTAGAATCCCCTAAGTTTCTG
Source organism: Protopterus annectens (assembly GCF_019279795.1). NCBI lineage: Eukaryota > Metazoa > Chordata > Ceratodontiformes > Protopteridae > Protopterus > Protopterus annectens. Next base: position 783,782,097 of record NC_056743.1, read on the forward strand.
TGCTAGGACTTCTCATTTTTTTATCTATTTTTACAAAGTAAAACCTAATACCAAAGGGCTCTGGCTGATAGTTTGCAGATGACTGCACGCTAGGAGCAGTCACTGAATCCCCAGATGACTTGCTCTTGCAGGAAAGTTTGTTACAATTAACTGGTGCTACAATCACGGACTGAAACTAAATACCAAAAAATGCATTATTATATCTTTTGGGAAGTGATCTACCTCAGGGAACTACCAAATTAACAATACGTGCCTAAGAGATGACCCAGTTGTTTGGGATTTGGGAACTTCTATAAACTGCAACCTAACTTTTGACCAACATGTGTCTACCAATAACCTGCCGAACAGTATATACATGTAACATAAAAGTTGAAACTAGGCATTTAACAAAAAGGCAGTTAAACATAAAAGGTGGTAATAACTATATAAGAAAATGATGATGTCTTTCAATCTGAATGGTCTTACAGATAAATATAAAAAAGAAAGAGCACTGAACTACATTAAAAAAACTGTAGAGTGGAAATAGCTATGGTACAGGAGACACACCTGGAAAGAATTGAACATGTAAATTTGATAAAGAAAGGTTTTCAGGATGGTTATTCAGCGGAATATCTGGGGTAAAGGAAAAGAGAAGTACTTATATCAATTGCAATAGGAGCTCTGATAGTGTTAGAAGAGGGAAAAATAATAATAATCAAGATGTATAGTAAAAAGGGGCTACTGGCTAGGAAGAAGGATTACACTGGCATGCATTTACATCCCCCCTAAAACTGCTAAATGAAGCTTAAGACCATTCTGGGAGAAATAATAAGCTTTTAGCAAGGAATATTACTTACAAACGGAGACAGGAATTTGGTTTGCAACAGTGAAGAATTGTCTGGGGAGCTTAGAAGGGAAAATAAAACAAAGAAGAGTAGATTTTTGAAGAAATTTATGAAAATGTTTGGCATGGAAGAAGTGAATTCAGAACCGGGAGTTCGGAGAGAATTTACATATTACTCACTAAGATACGAGAACTGGTCTAGGCTAGACAGATTTTATATCTCACAGGAATATTTGCATTTAATTGAAGGTACTGAAATATACCCAATAACTACTTCAGATCATGCACCAATAATAACTAAAATAAAAATGCAAGGTAATGAAATAAAAATGAGACACTAGTGCTTTTCCCACCTATCTTTTGAAAAGAGAGGAATTCAAGGAATGGGTTTTGGAATTATTTCAGGCGCTGCTGCAGAAGATAGAATTTTCTTCTGAAAACATAGCTAGGGAGTGGGATGAAATTAAAGTGGAGTTTAAAACTAATGCAGAAATAAAAGAAAGGGAGATATGGTTTAAAAAGTAACAATAATTATTTACAGGGACTCACAAATGTTAAAGTATTGTAAAATAGAGGGAATCTGAGAACAAGAAAAGGAGCAATCTCAGATTGCTAAAAACAAAAGGGAACCTCGATAATATGCAGGAGTTTAGAAAGACTGCCGTTAAGCAACTGTTTTTTGATAATTCTATACCACAAAAACTTTTAGCACAACAACTCAGGCAACAGAAAGTGGAAAGGGCGGTCACCAAGCTTAGGGAGCCTATAACAAGGAAGCTAACAAGAAACCCTGTAGAAGTATTAGAAATATTTTGGAAATTTTATGAAAGTTTGTATAAAGCAGAGTAACATGGAAAGCAAGAAAAGGTACAAATGGAAATGTTTATGGAAAAAATAAATATGCCAAGGTTAGAGGTAGATGAGGTTCAATTACTAAATGTTAGGATAGAAAAGGATGAAATAAAAATCGCTATGTATAACCAATCAACAGGAAAGTCCCCAGGAATAGATGGCATTCCTGCGGAAATTTGGAAGTTAGGAGGGAAAACAACTGATAAAGATCTGGAAGATTTTGTTTAACAGTATTTCAAGAGGAGGAGAAGTACCAGCATCCTGGAAGAAGGTGGTGGTAACTGTAATACTGAAACAAGATAAAAGATCCATTGGATCCAGCTTCATACAGGTTAATTTCAATACTAAACCAGGATTATAAGGTGTATGTCCACAATAGCTAAAAGAATGGCAAATGTGATACCAAAATTGATAGATATGGATCAGGGTGGTTTTATGGAGGGGAGGCAAACATCTGACAATATTAACAGAACACTGATGATCCAGAGGGAAGCAGAATTTAATAAAATACCACTTTTATCGGTGGGTTTTGATGCAGAGAAAGCATTTGACAGAGTAGACTGGGACTTCATGAGCAGGGCAATGGAAGCAGTTGCCTTCCCGGATACAATTATAAGGCTGATTAGAAGAATATATGAGGGATCGGAGGTGCAAAGTAAAGTGGGTGGGGTCCTCTCCAATAATTTCTGCTTGAGCAGAGGAACTAGGCAGGGTCATCCGCTTCCCCTTTGTTGATTGCATTATATTTAGAACCACTGGCAAAGAAAACAAGGGACTCAGAAATTTAAGGATATAATTGGTATGGTAGTCAGGAAAAGCTGGCACTATTTGCAGATGATATTTTATGGTCTATATTACATGATCAAAGCTTTAGTTAGTCGAATAACTAAAGTTCGGTCTCTAAATGTCGAAGTCCTAAAACTGCAAATGGCAGTTTCCACACAGGGAAACAATGCAGTTGTCCCAAGTAAAAAAAAAAAAACTTAAACACAAATCAAGTGGGGGGCTCCGCCCACCACGACACCCCCTAACTAAACATACCAACTCCGAGATCGCTCCACATTGTAGAATGGGCAAACTCTGCATAACGGCCAAAATGTTTCCATGTGAAGAAACTGCTGTTCACGGTTTTGGGACTTTGACATTTAGTGATCGAGCTTTAGTTATTTGACTAACTAAAGCTTCGATCATGTAATATATACCCGATATTTTATACATGACAAAACCAGAAAGGAAGAGTACAGTGTTGTGGAACATTTATGACCGTTTAAAATCTTCTCAAGATACAAAATTAATGAAGTTAAAACAAAGGCAAAAGCGGTAAATGATGTACCCACACACAAATTTGTCTAACAAAATCCACACTTATGGGGACATGATAAAATTAAGTATTTAGGAGTCTGGATTAAAAATGACTGTTGTGGCAGCTAAGCATATCTGGGAAGAGACTAAGATGCTAATACAAAAATTGAGAAACTGGAAATTTTGTTATATGGATATCAAGATACAAGCCATTAAAATGTTTTTAGTCCCTTTAGTCTTATACACAAGTCAGACATATTTTTATCAGCCAGAGGGGGAGCTGTGGATTGCAATTAAAGGAGATGAAAGATTTTATATGGGAAAGGAAGACGGCAAAGGTCAAGTGGGATAAGATGATTCTTCCAACAGAACAAGGCAGACTAGGATTACCCAATTTGAGGGGGTACTTTAGAGCAACACAGTTAAGGCTCTTATACATACCATAAGCAGAAAACTAGAATTCAAAATGGAAAGGAATGAAGCTGATACAAGGAGGAAGCTCAAGAGATATGGAGAGATTGGGATTTTGGATGCAGACTGTTAAGAACAACAAAAAACACACAAAGTATTATATTCATAAAACAGCAGGGAGTATTCTAAGAACCAAACCAGCACGAGAATGGAGAAAAGAAATTTTGCCAATAGGGATGGCTGTGGTTAGGGATACAGACAATAGGCAAGAGGGGGATGGAATATATTGGAGAAAACTGGCAAACAAACCAAGGTATTGGGAGCAAATAACTAGAAAGGGAAAGGTAATAAGAATAGGAAGAGGCCAAGAATGTACTTGGACTGCAGGTTAGAGATTGCCTTCCCTATCAAGGATTGATATCAGAGTATAGGCAAAAAAAAGAAATAGGGGGATCCTGAATGGAAGACCAGCACTGGTAGAGTTTTTAATAGAATCTAGAACAGAAGCTGCTGCTAAAAAAGGAATAATTAGTAAAGCATATAAAATACTGCATGATAATTACAAGAGTCACTCAGAGGAGCTCAGAAAGGATTGGGAAGAGAGACTGGATACGCAATTCACAAAGAGACAAAGGGAGAATCCATAGGTATTTTTATACCCAAAGTAGACTCCAAAGAATTTTTCCTCAGTTGGATAGCAAATGTTGGAGGTCTGATGGGCAAAAAGAGGTGGCTAGGAACATTTTTTGCGAGCGTAATGAGCTGGCAGACTTTAGGGACCACTTTGTCGGAGATGCTGGGTGAGCAGACTAGATTCACTGGGGAGATGATTTTTTGGAGTTATGATACAGAACTGGAATTGCCTAGACCTAGTCAACCCTTGCTGAGTCTAATTATGGTAGCTGCTGAAAAGGCAATTACTAGAAAATGGAAATCAAAGTCTAGACCAACTTTACTAGCAGTAGTGAATCCAGTAACAGAGATAAAACAACTGGAATTGGGATCTTCAGAAATGGGAGGAAGTAAACTACATAGGAAAAAATGGGAATTGTGGGAACAATATATGCAGAGCAAATACGGGGTTTAATAGGCAGGATTTGAATTAGCCATATAATGCTTACCTGACAATGACTGGCTATATTATAAATGATTTATATTGTTTGCAAGTAAAATGGAGAAAAATAAAAACATGTGCCTGCCATTATAAGAAAGTCCTTCTATACTGCACAGCTTATTAACAAAAAGACTGTGTCTTGATCTAGGGATGTCATTTTACCCCTTTACTCAGCCCTCATTAGACCAATCATGGAATGCAATACCCCATTTGGCATGTATCTGTCCAGACATGTAACAACTTGAACACCCACAGAAATACCCTACTAAAATGATACAACAACTAAACAGCATGTCCTGCACTGACTAACTCAAAGCCTTGTCACTATACTTGGTATCCTGCAGACTAAGTGATCTGTGTCTAGCACACAAGGCATCCTCCAATCCATTGCTGATGGATTTACTGCACATTAGCAAGTCAGATTGCATCACATATACTCAGTTTAGAGATCTAAACCTCTTCTCCGACATGAACAGAACAGTTTGGAAGGACAGGTACATCTTTCAGAGGATACCGCTGCTCTGGAACAGACTCCCCATCAACATAAAAAAGAAGTTATGTTCTTACCATAAAGTTCATCTGTGTTGTCACTGCATTCTTTCTCAACCTGTGGGTCTCTGATCCGACTCTGCCACTTTCCAAGCTGAGACATCGAAGCTCAAGCTCCTTTTATCCTACTCATAATGCTCCATTCCTCCAATCTACCTCAAATTGGATTTGCAGCAAACCTGTACTCACAGGAGCAACATTACAGAACAAAGGTGGACAATACTGATATCCATAAGTGCAAGATCAAGGAGAAGGATCAGGAGCTCCACCAGGAACTATGGCTCCACAAAATTAATCCAAGTCTCTAAAAATCAAGGATAGAGGGAAGAAGGGAGAGGAGATTGAGGAAGAATGCACTGACAAAACAGATGGAACGTTATGGAAGAATGTAACTTCTTTATCCGATGTTGTCACTGACATTCTTCCTCAACCTGTGGGACAGAGTTCCCAGTTACAATAAACCTAGGGTGACCCTCATGGAAGGATATTATGGAGCACTACAACCTATTCCTAGAGGTAATGTCCAACTTGTAGTGTACAACGAAGGTATGGGAATTTGACCAAGTTGCAACTGTACAAATATCACTAATAGACACTCTAGACCAAAAGGCCTAAGAGGCTGCTACAGACCTTGTAGAATGCATCTTGATTTTGCCTGGTAATGGTCTGTTCTTAGAACAGTACACAAGATATACAATCTCTCAACCATTTTGCAAGGATAGTTTTAGTGACAGCTAGCCCTTTTCTTACATCAGAAAAAGAAAATGTTTATTTTCTACAAGACTTAGTTCTGCCAAAATAAAAATATATTTGCCTATGAACGTCCAGAAAATGGAGTGCATGCATACTTTGTTTTGAAAGTTGGGAAAGAAAACAGGATTCTGTAGCCACTTTGGGTAAAAAGGATGGATTAGTACATAGGGTAACCCTATCTTTGTGGAAGATTAGAGAAAGGAGTCTGGAGGAAAGGGCTTGTAATTCAGAAACCCTTCTTGCTGAGGTGATAGCCACCAGAAAAACTGTTTTCCAGAAGAAAACCTTCAAATCCACCTTAGACATGGTTTCAAAGGCAGGAAGGACTAGGTATTGTAAAACCATGGTCAGGTCCCACGGTGGATTGGGATCTCTGATCGGAGGACGAAGTAGGAAGGTAACCTCTCAGGAACATTTGGCAAAGTTTAGATGAAGCCAGAGATGATGACTTTTCTCCATTACGAAAACTGGATACAGCTACAAGGTGGACTTTCACTGTGGAGTTGAGATGGGTCCACTTTGAAAAAGGGAAGCCAAAAAATCCAAAACTTTTGTGATGGGAGCAGTAAAACGATCCATCTGTTCTTTCTGGACCCATAATGAAAACCTCTGCCATTTGCTGTTGTAGATTTTCCTAGTAGAGGACGTATGACTAGAGACCAAAATTTTTCAGACTGGGATGAAAGCCTGAAACGTCTTGCCATCATTGGAATTTGAGAAGCCATGTGGTTAATCTCAGTCCTTGGAGAGCCGGGTGAGTATGCCCTGATGGGTGAAACAGTAGATCCAGAGCTGGGTCCAGAGTCATCGGACAGCAAATTAGATGAAATCAAAGAAAGGTGAACCAGACTTGACAAGGCCAGAAGGGTCAATGAGGAGGACTTTGCTGTTTAACTTGTAAGCTTTCTGCAAAAATTTGGGTATTAGAGGGACTGGGGGGAAAGCACAGAGCAGACCATAGGACCAAGCATGAACTAGAGCATCTCTTGATGACTGACCCTGTGGAGGGATCAGGGCAAAGAAACTACTGCATTTGTTGAAAGGGGATGCAAATAGATCGCAGCAGGGTTGACACCATTTGCAGAAAACCATGTTTGCCGTTGACTGATTCAGGGACCACTCGTGGGGTATCAGAAGAACTCGGCTGAGGCCTGTCTGCCAGAATGTTGGACTCTCCCAAAAAATGTACTGCTGTAAGAAAGTGGTTGGTAGACATCTCCCATTGCCACACCCTCATCACTTCTTGACATAACAGGCAAGTTCTGGTTCCTCGTTTGTTCATGTACCAGGCCAGTGACATAGTGTCTGACTGCACTGATATTGTTCCCAGAGGAAGAGATTGTGTAGGTCCTGCAACGGTAGAATAACTGCTCTCATCTCCAGGATGCTGATATGCAATTTGGTCTCTTGGGGAGTCCATGAGCCTTGGACTGTCTGACCCAGACAATGCCCCCCACCCTGTCTGGAAAGCATCTGTAGTCAGCACTGGCTATGGGAGGAGGGAGAACAAAGCCATCCCTGAATGACCTCTGGGGAATGAAGCCACCAAAGAAGAGAGTCTCTGCCTACTCATGAAAGTTTGTTCAGAAAATTTAAGGGGTGCCTATGTAATGACCAATGGACTGCTAAAGTTCACTGCAAGACTCGTGTAGATGGCGCTGTGAGTAACAGAGTTATTGTGGCTGCCATGGATCCTAAAGCCCTGAGTACTAGATTCACTGCGGGAGCAGGCAGAGCTATAATCTGATATATATTTTTTAATTTTTATTTATTTAACATTTGTTAACCGGGGAAAGTCCGACTTGGAACAAAGCCAATTTTCAACGGAGGCCCGAGGAGAAAGGCTCCAGGATGCATGTCTTTGTAAGGTGGGAGGAAACTGGAGCACCCGGAGGAAACTCACACGAATGCAGGGAAGACATACAGACTCTGCACAGAAGGCACCCCAGCAGAGATTCTAACCAGAAAACCTCTTGCTGTGAGGCAACAACGCTACCACTGCACCGCCGATATAAGATCATTAAGTTGTGATCCTGTAAAGTAGACCCTTGTTGAAATCGTATCCAAACTTGCTCCGATGAAGTCTATGGTTTGAACTGACTGCAACTGGGATTTTTGATACTGATTGTTAGGCCTAGAAGCCCTAGATAAAGGGCTAGTTGTAATAAATCTCTGGCTTGAACAAGTAGATGTCTGGATGGCACGGTTAGGAGCCAGTCATCCAGATATGGAAACGCATGGAATCCCTGTAGCCTGAGATGGGCTACAACAACCGTTATGCACTTGGTGAACACCCTGGGGGGCTGTGGGGAGACCGAGCAGAAGCAATCTGAATTGTTATTGGCTGGATCTCAGCCTGAAACGAAGCTACCATCTGGAGTACCTGTCCATTTTGATGTGGTAGTACGCATCTTTCAGATCTACTGAACACATCCTATCATCTATTTTCAAAAGAGGTAGAATGGAGTGGACCATGACCATCCTGTACTTTGAATTCTTTACCGATTTGGTCAAGGATGTCAAGTCCAGGATCAGCCAGTGGTTCCCTGTTTTTTCTGGTACTAAAAAGAATCTTGAGTAGATGCCCAATCCTATTTGGTCGGTAGGAACCTCCTGGACAACTCTATTTTTGTAGCAACTTTGCAATTTCTTGAGCTACCTTCTCCCTCTGATTGGGTGGAACATGGGGGAGGAGAGACTTTGGTTTGGGGTTTTCTGAAAAGGAAATAAAGTACCTTATCGATATGATCCCTAGCACTCACTGATAGTTTGTGATGGCTACCTAGGCTTGTAGGTGCAAGGAGAAACACCCCCCAAACTGCATCCACAGGAAGGCAGTCGGGCCACCGTTCAGGAGTGCTGCAAATGTCTGTCCAAGAAGGAATCTTGATACCCAGTGTTATGTGGACCCCTCTGCCTCAAAGGGTGGTGTATTTCACTGTAGCTGTTACCCCCTTTGCCTCTAGGGGAAAAGTCTCCCTGAGATTCCTGAAAAGGACCTTGAGATTTCCTGAAACCCAATCTTTCCCCCATGCTGGTTCCTGGAGAAGGACGTTTGTGGGTAGATAAACTGATTCCGATAGCAGACAAGGTCTTTCCACCTTTCTTGCTCTTGGAGAGCGCCTATCTGACTGCTGGACTGAACAAGGACGAGCCATCAAAGTGGGCATTGATGAATGATGCCTTGAAAGGTTCCACAAGGTCACACGGTCACATCCAGGCATGGTGCCTGATGGCAATTGCCTGAACTGGCCACCCTAGAGGTGCCCTCTGCAGAGTGGGAGATCAACCTCATGGACACATTAGATATGGAAAGTAGAGTGACCATTCTTGAAGAAAAGGTCTTCTGATCCTCAGAAGACATGGACTCTGGGATAGACTCCGTTCTTTGACAAGGGCTCTCTGCAGTCTAGTAAAGCATGATATGTAATTTAACACTTGCATGGTAAAAATAGACTAGCATAAATTTTCTTACCGAATTTATCCATAGCTCTAGACTCCCTGTTAGGGGGGATGGACAGAGGAGCTTTCCTGAGCTAGCTCCTTGGTGGCTGTCGCAACCACCATGGCATCTACTGGGATCCCTTTAGTCCAATGTGGTTTGTCAGTAGGTGCGCTCAAAATCTTGTCGTTCCTCTTTGGGATGGGCTCTGCAGGGTCTGGGCCCTTCCACATCCTGTTAGATAATAGGTCAGTCAGCGCATCTGCAGGAGGGACACCCAGGATGTAGATGGACTGAACCCGAAAGCCTGCAACAGCACGGTTTTCTCTGGTTTGTGGTTTTGGACAGACCAACTATCTCTTTGGTGGAGTATCTCTACGATGTCCGCAAAGGATACATCTTCAGGCGGAGATCTTGGGGACCCCTCCCCCTTCCTCGAAACCAGTGTCAGTAGTGAAGGATTCCTTGGGGGAATCCAGCTATCTCCTTTTACACTGTCTCTTCCAAAGGACATCCTCAGTTGGATGCTCCAGGAAGGTGTCAGAAGGAAAAAAAAAAGTTATGTACACCCCACAATGTTCCATCTGTGCTATTTTCATTCAGTCTCACAAATGGGTTCCAGATCAGAAGTTTGATTACACTCAGCCATTACTACAGCTTGTGGAAATGCTCGAGTTCTCCCCTACCACAACGCATTTTGGCCGTCACCTCAGATTATACCCATAGCTTTAGAGACAAAAAAAAAAAACACATGCTAAAAAAAGGACCTTTATATCATAATTCATAGAAATTATCTGCAAAACGGAGACTAAACTGTTCTTGACAAAAAGGAAACCAGTTATGACTAGGTTAGATAAGACGCACAATACCAGGTTTACAGAGATTAGCCCTCAAGACCTGGTAAAATCTTGTGTCCTCATGTTCAGCCAGAGACAGGAAAAATGAAGGGAAAGGGATGGAGGAAGGAGATATGAGACTGGATGAAAATAGACAACAGAGATGGAACATTATGGTGAGTATGCAATTTCTTTATCTGATGATGTCAATTTTTATTCATCCTCACGAATGGGACAGAACCCCCAGCTACCCGAGCCCTGGGTGGACCCTAAGGAAGGAAATACCAGAGAACAGTCTAGCCAAATACTGATCTACCTCTTGAGACCAATTCCAATTTCTAATTATTGATAAGTGCGTGGATGTGACCACGTAGCAGCTGCACAAATATCATCTAAGGAGGCTCTAGACTGAAAAACCATGGATGTCACCACTGATCTGGTGGAATGAGCTTTTACTGGTTTCTGTAGAGGAACATTCAAGATTGTGTAAGCCAAAGTAATGCATTCTGTAATCCACTTGGCTATAGCCACTTTTTAACAGATTGGCCTAATTTTTGATGTGCAAAGGAAACAAATAGTTGGTATGATTTTCTGAATTCTTTAGTCCTATGCAGATAGTAGCATAACTGCCTATGGACATCCAGTGAGTGGAAAAAAAATTCTCCCTTATGACTGTAATTTGAAAAAAAAAATACTGGCAGGTTGATGGCTTGATTGATGTTGGTTTCTGACATCACCTTCGGTAGAAAGGAAGCACTGCTCCGCAAAGATACCCTTGCTCATGTAAAAAATGAGATAAGGTTTTTTAGAAGATAATGCTTGAATCTCTAAACTCTCCTAGCAGACATTATGGCTACCAGAAAGGCAGTTTTCCATTAGAGAAATTTTAATGCAGACTTGGCTGACAGTTCAAAGGGAGAAGCAGTTAAAGCCTGAAGTACTAAGGAAAAGTCACTAGGAGGTACAGGAGCGTTCAAAGAGCTCAGGAGGAGTGTACCTTTCAAAAATAGGCTACAAATTTTGGCAGACGCCAATGAAGAATTTGATATTCCAACATGAAAATTCGAGATACCTGCTAACTGAACCTTAATGGTAGAAGCATTAGCTCCTTTGCAAAACAATTCCACAAAGTATTGGAGAACCTTATTTGTGGGTGCTGCAAAAATCTCTATCATGTTGTTCAGCCCAAATGACAAACCTTTTCTATTTGCTCTTGTATAACTTCCTCTTAAAAGGTTTGTGGAAGGATAACATAATGGGACAGACATGGGGAAGACAAGTTAGACTGCCTGACTATCATGGGAACTGGAGAAACCATGCAGCTAGTTTGAGATTTCTTAGATCCGGAGGAGACAATTCTGTCAGATGCAACAAAAGGTCCGGAAATGGAACCAAAACCCATGGTGGAGCTAGGAGATGAGGCCATAGAATGGGGAACCATATCTGTCAAAGCCAGTAAGGTGCAACAAGGATTATTCTGGTTTTCAATCTGGATGCTCACTGTAAAAACTTGGGGATCAAGGGAGTAGGTGCATAAGAGACCAGGGGGCCAATCATACAGAAGAACGTCCCTTGGCAACTCCCCTGCAGGGGGGATTAGGACAAAGAAGCTGCTGCATTCGCTGTTCATAGGGGATACAAATAGGTCACAACAGGGTTGGCCCCACCGACAAAAAATCATTTTCACTACTCTGTGGTTGACGGACCACTTAGGAGGCAAAAGAATGGATCTTCTGAGCTTGTCCGCAATCATGTTGGACTTCCCCAGAATGTCCATTGCTACCAGAAACCAAATGGATGCCATCACTTACTGCCATACTCTAAGGGCTTCTCAACATAGAGAGTAAGATTTGGTTCCTCCTTGTTTACTGATAAGCCAAATGACTGACATGTTGTCCATTTGGATTTCAAACGTTCCCACAGGAAGGGAGCCTTGGAATACTCAACGCTAACAGCACTGCTCACATCTCCAAGACATTTACATGCAAACTGGCCTCTTTGGGGGACCATGTGCCATGAACAGTCTTTCCCAGATAATGCTCCCCCACCCTATCTGGGAGGCATCTGTGATCACTACAGACTTGGGATGAGATAGGACAATGGGCAATCTTGCTGAAGTTGATCTGATTGAATCCACCATTTGAGATTGTCCTTGCAAGTTTGAGTTATCCTTATTGCTGACATGATGTGGGTGAAGGACCATTGAGTCTGCAGCATCCACTGTAGAACTCTCATATGGTATCCCGCCAGAGGAACTAGAGTAATGGCTGCCGCCATCAAGCCCAGAGTTTGTAACACTTTCCTGGCCAAAATTTTTGAACGGCAAATTATCTTCCGTTTGGTTTCTGATGTTGAAAAGACCAGGATGTGTCGAATAGTGCTCCAATGAACTCTAGTCTTTGGGTATGTTGCATTTCAAAGACTGCATGGTTTATAGTGATTCCCAGCACTAAACAGGTCTGTAAATCCTGATCTGTCACTTGTACCAGTTGATGCTTGGCTGGGGTGGTGACGAGTCAGTCGTCCAGATAAGGAAACACACGGATTCCTTGCAGTCTTAAATGAGCTGCTACTACTGCCATACATTTGATAAATACTCTGGGTGCCGTAGTTGGGTCCAAAGGGCAAAGCTCTGAAATGGAAATCACTGGCTCCCACTTGGAAACGAAGGTGCCTCCTGGACAGTCTGTTCATTTTTATATGATAGCACGCATCCTGGAGGTCTATAGAGCACATCCAATCGTCCTTACCCAAAAAGGGTAGAACTAACTGTAATGTAACCATCCGAAAATTTGTATGCATGACTGAGTTGTTTAACACACAGATCTAAAATTGGTCTCCAGACTCCAGTCCTCTGTTTTCCTTGGAACTAAACAGAACCTTGAGTAAGTTATGCATCCTTTTTGTTCCAGTGAGACCTCTTGGATCGCACTTTTTTTCTATCAACTGTAGGATCTGTTAAGTTGCTGGCTCCCGCTTACTGGGTGGAATGTCTGGAAGCTCTTCTTTGGAGGAGGAAGGAAAAATGATATGGAATAACCTCTGGGTAATAATTCTCTGCACCCAAACATCATTTGTTAAATTTAGCCAGGCAGACTGGTGCAGAGAAAAACTTCTCCCAGACTGTCTCCAGAAGATGACAATTGTGCCTCCATTCAGGAGCGCCAACAGGGTCTGTCAAAGAATGTTTCTCTGGACTCATTATTCTGCGGGCTTCCTCTGCCTCTTGGGCACCTTCTATTATTCCCACTTCACCCTCTGCCTCTGGGAGAACCGGTTCCACGTGTGTCACGGAATGGACCTTGTGACTTCTAGAACCACATTTTATGACGCTCTCTCTAATTCTTGGAAAAAGCTCTTTTGGGGGAGGGTCGAAAAATGTACTTTAAATGCAGAAAGCATCTTCCCATCCTTCTCAAACCTGGAAAGCATTTCCCTCACTGTAGGGCCAAAAAGTGATGATCTGTCAAATAGAGCACTGATGTACAAAGACTTAAAAGGCTCCACAAAATCGCATATGCGCATCCAGGCTCGTCTCCTCATGGCTAAACTTGAACTCGTCAGCCATGTGGCATCCTCTGTAGCATTAGGTAAACATATGGATGAATAAACCGCAGACTGTAAGGTATTTAACTGAGGAACAACAGACGTTTCAACCTTCTCGGTCACAACCTTTGCCAACATGTTGTAAAGTTCCTTGATTAAGTCCTTTTGTAGCCTCGTAAAATGGGCTAAATAGTTCAGCGATTAGATAGCAAAAGTTGCTAAGGATAAACTCACTTCCCCAGTCTGTCCATAGACCTTGACTCTCTGTCAGGAGTGTAGGCACTTGAACTCTCTTTTGCAAGTTCTTTCTTCATGGTTGCCGCTACAACCATGGCATCAACTGGTACACCCTTACTCCAATACTGCTTTTCTACCCAGGGGTACCATGATCCTATCAGATCATTCTGGTAGTAGCTCAACCAAATCCAGCTCCTTCCAACACATCAAATCCACTAATTCATCGGCAGGTGGAGCAACCCAGGAGAAAGATGGGCCAATCGCAATGGCTTCAAAGCATACTGATTCCACAGAGGAAGGGGTGTGGGTAGACCAACCACCCTTCTGCTTCAAGAGCTCAATGATGTCTCCAACGGAGATGCCTTCTGATGATGGATTGGGGCACCCTTCCCCTTCATTGAAAACAGTATCTGTGGTAAGAGACTCTGTCGGTGAGTCAAGATGCTTTCTCTTGCACCTTCTCTTCTGAGGAACTTCTTCGGTGGGATGATCCAGAGAAGTATTGGAAGAGCTAGGGATCCCAGACTGGGTAGACTGGAGGACTAGAGCTGGATGTCCCTGTGCGGAATGATAGGGATCATGTGACAGAACTGGATAGGTAGCCAGGGATGGGTCTGAGTGGGGAGGACCAGTCCGCTGTAAAGATTAAGAGAGGACCTTCTGAAGCAAAGGCGCCAAAAATGTCAGAGTAGATACCAACCCCCCCCCCCCCCCCCGACATGGAGGCTTCAGCTCCGGCAGCCCTTCAGATCAGAACATGTCGGAGCGGAGAAGCTCAAGGTTATAATCAGATCTGATGAAACCAATTTCCTCGGATCTGACCCAGACGGGTCCAGGAAGCTCGGACCTGAGAACTTTGAAAGCACGGGGTCAGTCAGAGGAGTAGGGGGACATTCCAGATCCGATGGGCTGGAACTAACAAAGTACCCTTCTGGAACTACTCGGTGACCAGTTCCCTCACCATTCTCACCACATCTGCTTCAGGGAGGCTTCGGGTTGAAAGAGAGAACAACAGAAGCAGGCCTGGAATGTCTCTCCAAAAAAAGAAGAGAGGCGAGATGGAGTTGGCTCTATGGAAGGCGAATAGGTGTGTTGAGGAAAGGGTTTCAGATATGACGACTTCGGCTCTGAAACGATCTTTTTCTTAGGTTCTGAAGGTAAAGAGGCCTTTTTCTGATCCAAGGCCTTTAACACGGCTGGACAGGTCAGATCCGATTTTGACAACTTCATCGGCTCTCATGAGGCTGGAAACTTGGCTGACCTAGGCCTTTTTCCAAGTCTGTGGGAAGAAGTTGAGGGGTGATCCTTTGGTAAGGCAATCAAAAAAAAAGGAAGGCAGCAGGCCTTTTAAAATCAACTTATTCCTTTTCTCATTGATAGCCCTCGGATTAAAAGCCCCACATAACTCATAGCCCAAGTGCTCTGGACCTAGAAAATATAAGTAAAGAGAATGTCTGTCGGAAATGGGCATCATGTACCCGTAACGGGTACACTTTTTAAATCCTTTCTCAGACATAAGTCAAAGAGAAAGAAGAAATACTAGGAAGAAAAGAAGATATTAGGTAGGGGACAAAAAAGGGATAAGGACCTGACCCCCCCCCTTTTTTATTTTATTTTTTTAAGAAGGGCAACGAAAAACAAAGAATAGAAAAAAAAATACACATTCAAGTTTATGTCACCTAATATCTCCACAAAGCTCGAGAGCCGTCAGTAACCACATCTGGTCGCAAAAGCGGCACATGATCTGAGGTGACAGGGTGGCAGTGCATTGTGGGTAGGGGAGAGCTTGAGAGCTGGAACGCTTCCACAAGCTGTAGTAACGGCCGAGTCAGATCCAACCTCGGATCTGGAACCCATTTGTGAGGATGAATGAAAATTGACATCATTAGATCTGGGGTACCCCTGAAGGGATGGGCTGGAGACTCTCCAGGACTGGCTGCCCCCGTGGTAGACAAGAGGCCTCATGCGCAGGATCTGTGGGGGAGGGGATTGGTACCGAGGGAGGAAGAACACAGGCTCTCCTTGGGTGAAAGTGGACCCTCTCCACCACTTCGAACGCAGAGAGACTCTGAGTACCTGAGGGTCATCCCTATAGAGCCAAAGCCAACGAAACGGGTGTCCCCCATGCACACAGAGCCCTCCTCTCTGAAGATGAAGTCTAAGCAGCACTATCAAAAGCTAATGCTGCAAGGGGAAGTGACAGCTCAAAAAACTTCAGAGCTGATGTAACCCCCTTGGACTTGAAGTCAAGGCTCCGGCTCAGAGACACGATAGGCACTGATGCAGTAAGGGCAGAGTGCATCAGGGAGGCAATTAGGGAAGGAGTGATAACCACTATCGACTCTGTCTTGGCTCTGGGAACCAAAGCACCAGCAAACTCTGAAACCGAAGGTTGAATCAGAGAAGGCGCAACAGGAAAGAACGGGGAGATTCTGCTCACAGATCCGGTGGGGGATGAAGCTGGCAAAACCCCCACATGGATCAGTGCCTGAAGAAACTGCCTCAGTCTATAAACATTGTTCCTGGACAGACTATGGGAAGACATGGTGAAAGAAGTGGTCGAGAGCAGTCTAGATCACTTCTTAGTACAGATCTCCCTGTCGGGAGACCTCGGCATCGAAGTACTCTGCTCAGAACAGGCAAGTGCAGCCCAAGGAGGAGGAGGACATGGTGATGAGTTGGCTCTAAGGAATTTGGATCTGATGCTTTTGGCACTTTTTTCGCCGGCTCTGACGAAGTAGAAGATGACTGATTTGGGGAGTGTTTCCTGGCTTCGCAGGTCTCCTTATGTTTTCTGGCAGGGAGGTTGAGCTCCTGAGGTGGAAGGGACAGCAGGAAAGGAAGTAGATGGAAGCAAGCCCTTAAGAATAAGCTTGTTCTGACGATCCACCAGGGCACACGGATGGAAGGCAGAACAAACAGAGCAGGAGCTGTTCAAGTGAGAGGGTCCTAGACAGTAAACATACTTCCCTTTGGGCATCAGATAATGGGATCTTATGCCTACAGGAAGTGCATTTGTTGAAACGTAAAGGTTTGGCCGATTTAGGATCAGACTTGGATTCCATGAAGAGGAAGTGAGAACAGGAAAGACTTTTTACTTGGTTTCTTTCCTTAAAAAAAAAAAAAAAAAAAAATGGAAACGAGGAAGGTGTGAAAGCTAAGTCGGACAGAAAGGAAAGAACAGAGAAAACTAAATACGAGACTGGGTAGAAGAGAAGGTGATGGGAAAGATGATAAACATAAGAAAGTTAACTCACTTGAGAAGAAAACTTTTCTGAAACTGAAGGACCTTTGGCGCTATGAAAACCTTGAGCATACTCAACAAGTGGCAAACGAGATCTGAGGTAGATTGGGGAAATGAGGCATCATGGGTAGGATGGGAGGAGCTTGAGCTTCGATCTCTCAGCTTAGAAAGCAGCCGAGTTAGATCAGAGACCCACGGGGTTGAGGAAGAATGTCAGTGACAACATCAGAAAACAAAGGTCATCCCAGTCCATTTTCCAAGCAAAACTTAAATGTATGGAAGTGAAACAGAAAATTTACCCCCAGGACTGATCCTTGTACTACAAATGGACAGAGGCAACTTCTGAATGCTTTATCCCATGCAAGGGTCCTCTCAAATTATCTATGGTTTAATCCCAGTTATTCTCATTTAGGACAATATGTATAATTATCGACCATGGGATACGAAAGGCCAATCTATGACCAAATGGGAAGCATTATTTCAAGCACAACAAAAGAAACTGGGTAGGCTTAAAACAGCCTACAAGGATAGCTAGCCTCGCATTTACTTATGAACCTATATTTTCTTAACTGAAACTCATTTACTACACCTCCCCATATGTTAGCACACACACCACCTATTTAACTGACTTATGTTTTTATATTTGCTAACTGTAAACGCATCACAGTCATATTTCTGCTTGGCTTGTAATGTGTAACAGTTTATATTATTATTACTATTTTTATTTATGTGTACTTTTTAATTACAACTTGGTAAACACTCCTGTCAAACTGTGGAGCTTTTCTCCTTTGGCTTCTGCTGAAAGGTCTTTTTAAGAACAGGCCAGATTTTCCCAGTAAGCAAATGTACTCAAATAAAACTTACAAACCACATGTATACTAAGTCTCTGGATGGAAGAATATGAGAAGCTTCTTCTGAATGATAAGCTTGCTCTGGGTTATTATAAGGATTAGCAAGAAAACACCTCTAAAGTAGTAAACCTTTTTATCAACTGAGATCTCTGTTGCACTAAATCATCGGGCTGTTCTCTCCCGAGTGGTAGGCTGTGCAGCTCCACCTATCTAGATAAATGTAAAGATTTTTTTCGCTACCGAGTGTGTAATGGTTGTGTCTGTTTATTTTTTTGGAGGGCAAGATATCCCTGATCAGGCAATTCTTTTATCCAGAATCTGTCCATAGGGGAGTGTAGTATGGCTGAAGTGGATGATTACTTGTGCTATGCTGAGTTAAATATGCAGACTACAATGAGCTAAGGAATATGGTTTTAGTTGTGTTCAACCACCACCAAGGCTGGACCATAGTCTAAAGAGGTGCATGACAGCTGGTCTCAGTTCGCAGAGTCTAGTTATTTTGGATACTGCCTGGTCCACTTTGAAGCGAGTAGTTTTTCCATTTAGTCAAAAAAAAAAAGTAGAAACAATTACTTCAATTCTCAAAAAAAAAACTCGGATGCAAATAGTCAGAAGAACTAGCTCCCTTTCTCTAATCTCCCGTTTGAAAAATAACAGAATTGGTGGTTTATGCTCAGCAGTATTCTTACCTATCCACTCAGTCTGTAGGATCCTTGTCAAACTGGGATCAGATCACCATAATGCATGGTACATAACACTTAATAAATGATCTACTGAAGGTGAGAGATCAACATAATTATTATATATGGGATTGTCTAAGGAGTTTTGAT